>NW_014577652.1:119033-131510 GCF_000485595.1 Priapulus caudatus | reverse complement strand
GCCGGCCGGCTCGATCGCATGAAAAATCGCCTAGTGTGTCCAGTGAGTCGCGGTCGACTTTTCGAGTCGGCCGGCCGAGTCGCCCGATTCAAACATGTTTGATAATTATTTGAGCCGGCCGGCTGCAATCGCCTAGTGTGCCCGGGTTTGCGATTGAGCCGGCCGATTGTACAATTCATCAGCCAATCAGCGTGCTGAAAGTCCACAGAGTCGCCCGACTCAGTCACGTAGTGTGTCCACAGAGTCGCCCGACTGAGCCGGCCGGCTCGATCGCATGAAAAATCGCCTAGTGTGTCCAGTGAGTCGCGGTCGACTTTTCGAGTCGGCCGGCCGAGTCGCCCGATTCAAACATGTTTGATAATTATTTGAGCCGGCCGGCTGCAATCGCCTAGTGTGCCCGGGTTTGCGATTGAGCCGGCCGATTGTACAATTCATCAGCCAATCAGCGTGCTGAAAATCCACAGAGTCGCCCGACTCAGTCACGTAGTGTGTCCACAGAGTCGCCCGACTGAGCCGGTCGGCTCGACCGCCGGCGATTGTCCCGCGTGATTTTTATTCCCACTCAGATAGTGGCATTAATTTGCATACGCGGCGCTGATTGGCTGTTGCCATGGCGCTAAACAAAGGCCCCGATTGGCTCGCTCGCGCGGTGGCGCGGAGTCTAAAATAACCTGTGTATACAGGTTACAGGCGCTATGTCCGCATCTCTACACGTTGTCCGTGCGACACTTTTACAGTGAACTCATCATGGAAAAGCTTTGTCAATGCACAGCAAGAAACATAGCTGACTATCCAGCTTTACATGTAAATTCATTACGGATTTTCATGAATAAAAACGAGAGCAATAGCACGCGTACATACTGTATATACTATAGTATAAATATACTGTACTGTAGTACGTAGTACTAGTACTGACTACTGACTGTACCACAGACTAACGGATACATTGTAACTTACTTTTATTTAGCCGGCACAAGTAACCTTCTTGCCTAAGTAACTTCATAACGCAACTAGTGTACTATGTTACACAGAGCCTGGTCTGGCTAAATCTCGCCCATACTCTGATTACTCTTATGAAAAGATATAGTCTGTTAATAATAATAATATAAATAATTTAGTACATATGTATGTATGTATTCAATAATCATATATGATATGGTTGAAATAGTTGGGGGAATTTAGAGGAGAGAGAAGAGGTAGAGAAAAGGTGGCAAAGACTAAAAGGGTAGGAATTAAGAATATGGTAGATAACTCATAACAGGAAAGGGGAGGTGGTCTAGAAGGAAAATTGAAGGGGAAGGTTGAAGAGGAGGGGGAGAGGGAGGAGCAGTACTAGTAGGTGAAGAGGTGGGGTTTTATTAGAAAGAATGTGAAGCAGGTACCACATGTGAGAAAATAATGCACAATGTTATAAAAATGAAAAATAAATAATGCAAATAAAATCATGCACAATGTTACATCACTGAACTATGAATTACTTTTAATTTTAATCAAACTTGCAATCAGTGTATACATTACAACAACAACAATAACAACAAACAGTCATGCATCCACGTTTGAATAGATGAATATTAATAACAGATAATGCCTTATTATACGTTTACGTGCAATAAAGTTATATTAAAAACAATTTGTAGGCTTTGCTCCCGGATAATTTCGAGCACCGACTATGCAGTTATATAAGCAATGACAATGGCTTCGATGCAACTGTAAGAGTCAAGGCAACATCTGCAGAAGATGCGACAAACTGGTGGAAACTGTCTGAAGCAAAGACACTCATCACATGGAGAATAGACAGGACCTTTCCTTTGAGTGGGCGAAAAAATGTCTATAGGGTAGGCTAGATTGATGTCATTGCTAGAAAATTCATTCACAATGTGACAGTTGTCTGATTCTCAACACAAACTAGTTCCTAATATGTCATGGCATGTACTGTTTGCTACATATTAATAATAATAATAACAATAATAATATTATTATTATTATGATTAAATCGTTATTCAATAATTCAGATATAAATACAGGGTAAAGAATAGTTAACTTACTTTCATGAAGAAAAAATCTGATGTATGCAAATGTAAAATCTAAAACTAAAATGTTCACATAATACAATACAATGCTATACATTATACAATATATGCTATAATATATATACAAATATTATTCTAGTATTTACAACAATCTTACAGTATTTACATTGCATTGATGAATATCACTTAATATCCCATGCCAAACCTTTGTTGATTTAGGTTGACCTACGATGTCAACACAATACGAAACCACGAACGGGTACTGCAGATAAAAGGGCCGGATCGAAAAACACGGGGTGCCCAGCTGGAATGAAGATTATTGTAAAAAGGTCAACAATTAGCAGGAATCGGGCATCGAGGTTAGGAATGCATTGGCGCTGTCTTTATTAGAACTTGATATCGTCATCTTTTACAATCTTATGAATTAGGGATTTCATTAAGCAATCTTTGATTACATGCGGTACGATGACAATTATAGTCATATAAACGTGATTTTATAAATCATTATTTTTTAAATGCATTTTTTACATCTCTATTTAGGTCACTTGACAGTCACCATTTGTCAGAAGGATTTGCAACTGTGATCTACATTCGGCACATTCACAACCATGCCATCAACTGTGCCGATGCAATGAAACACAGAGATGTCTCTGAAGCCACAACTAAAAACCTAAGGAAACTTTTTGAAAGTGGCCATTCACCAACTTCGGCACGGGAAACAGTAAAGTTTGATTTGCAAGAGGAGAATGCTGCAAATTATCTACAGGCAGCTGGTGATCGAGCCATCTGTCCTGACCTGCAATTTTGCTACAGGTAGGAACCTGTGCATTTGTAGTATTTAATGAAATAATGTTCTCTTGTATCTAGACTTATCTGAATTTTACACTATTCCTATACTCACCATTAATTTTACTTAAATGATTGTGAATTTTCCAGGTTATACTACTCAATTTTTAAAAATGAGTATGGTGCCCTCAGTGGCGATAAGATGATTATGGATCTAACGGAGAAGCTCAACCACTACAATGACGAGTGTGGTAGCATTTGTGGAAAGGTTAACTGTACTGATGGGCAAGTAATTGTAGCACTGTGTACACCACTGATGAAACGTGTGCATGAGATGTGGCCGTACAGTGGCGAGATGATTTTCGTTGACTCCTCTGGAGGGATGGATCGGCAGAACTGTCGATTGTTCTTGATTCTGACACACAGCCCAGCTGGTGGATTGCCATTAGGTGTCATTATAATGACATCTGAATCAGAATCAACGATCACTGCTGGATTGCAACTATACAACAGCATATTACCAGAGAGAGCATTCTATGGACGAATGGCTGCCAAAGGACCTGGTATCTCAATGACCGATGACTGCACAGCCTTGAGAACAGCTCTACGCACAGTTTATCCAGACACAACTCTGCTACTGTGTGCATTTCACCTTCTCCAGGCAAAATGGCGCTGGCTTTGGGATTCAAGACATGCTATCCCAAAACAGCATAGACCTGCCTTACTGGGACACGTGAAAGAGATGCTCTATGCCTCTAGCAAAGAGGAACTGGATAGGCGGTATTCTGACGCACAAAGGGATCCCGTTGCATGCATGTTTCCGAACTATCTGGCACAGTTGCTAGCTCTGTACACTCGGAGAGAGAGCTGGGCCTTATGCTACCGAGTAGACATGGCTAGTACGCGAGGAAACGACACTAACAACTTCTGTGAGGCTGCCATGAGAATCCTAAAGGACAGGATATTTTGTCGACTAAAGGCATTTAATCTAAATCAGTTAGTTGACTTCATCCTCACGCGGTTGGAGACATACTACGAGAGAAGACTCATCGATGTTGCGAATAATCGAATGGAGGCAGCTCTGAGGTCCAGATATTATCCCAAGGACATGGCAACTAATGAGTATTCCATAGCGAAGGTATGAATATAATATTTGAAATTGAATATCCTATAATTCATTAAGTTCCCATCATTAATTATACTAGATAATCAGTACTTTAGGCAAAACCAAAATTTTAATAGTTGATTGCAGTGAATCAGTCTACGAAATTAGCCACTGGCCCAGGCGCGAGGTCAATAAAATATGTGATGGTTTTTTCGGGCCAGTGGAAAGTATTCTTAATTACCTATAAATGAACCAAGAAATATAATTAGTAGTAGCTTATTTAACACTTGCTTCTATTAAAGGAAAGTGAAGATCAGTACACAGTGCCAAGTGCATCGAGCCCCCATGAGGTATACGTCGTGGACATGGCCATAGGCTTATGCACATGCCACATAGGAAGATCGGGTGGTCCGTGCAAACACCAAAATGCTGTGATGTGCAAATATGGCATAGCATCCACCAACTTCCTTCCTGTGACATCCCAAACACAGAGGAAGACCTTCTTCACTATTGCTACTGGTATGACCGTACATATGATTATAATGTATTAAAAATAAAAATCATAATTACATATATAGATGTCAGGTATATGCATTTTTGGCTCCTTAGCCATAGCTGTGGAGATCATCAGTCACACATTGCTTGCGCAGGACTTTTTCTGAAATACACCGCGAATGCACCTATAGAGTAATTTACTCCACAGCAACGCGATTTCGTATTGTTTTCCGCTATATTTCACAGGCCCCGTACAAGTGCGTGCGCTAATTTCTCTCTCTCTCTCTCTCTCTCTCTCTCTCTCTCTGTCTATTCCTCGGTGTTCTTTCGTCGATGATGTGCTGTCGACAGTTTCGCCCGCCGCTCGCTGCGAGCTGCAGATCACGACAAGGGTACACTTTTATCAGCATTTTCTTTGTGTTCGAGACAGAGGCCTTCTATAACTGACGAGGAGACGGAGTACTAGACAGACGCACTGTTAACGCATGCAAGCGTCCGGAGAATGACGATCGCGTTCAAACTCGTAGCACGTAAACGTCTAGTTTCGTACGTCGACGAATGACATTTTGTTGCGACCGTAATATATTATTTATTCGTATACGAGCACGCCTGTCGTATTTCTCCTAACCGTTTCTGTAGCGAATATGTTCTTCCAGTCATTAAGACGAAAACACTTTATTATAAATCTACTAACTGCAAGTACTGCAGTTACCCATCGCAATCCCATGAATGTTTGTAATTATACTATATGTGGACTATCACAGATTAATCGTGTCTAATAACGAGTATCAGTATTTCCAATATGACTCAGTAAATGAAAAAAATGAGTAATTGAAGTTTAAAAATAAGCAAAATCACGTTAATTATTGAAGATTGTACTAAATGATTAGCTACCAATTATAACTACAGTCTTACGTAGGCTGTATTTCTTGAATCGCCGTTATAGTCCCCCATTACCCAGTACACACACACACGCACGAACGCACTGTGCCTGCGTGTGTGCATGCGTGTTAGCATGCGTGTATGCATGCGTGTGTGCATGCGTGTTAGCATGCGTGTATGCATGCGTGTGTGCATGCGTGCGTCCGTGCGTGTGTGTGTCCGTGCCTGTGTGCGTGAGTGCCTGCGTGTGTGTTTGTATGCGTGCGTGTGTGTGTGAGTGCATGTGTGCGTGCGTGTTTACATGCGTGCGTGTGTGTGTGAGTGCATGTGTGCGTGCGTGTTTACATGCGCGCGTGTGTGCGTATGTGCCTACGTGACTGCGGGCATATGTATGCGCGCTCCTGAGTCAGTGTGTGTGTGTGTGTGTGTGTGTGTGTGTGTGTGTGTGCGTGTGTGTATGTGTGTATGTGCGTGCGTGCGTGCGTTCGTGCGTGCGTGTCTTTATGCGCGCGTGTATGCGTGAGTATGTGCTTACGTGACTGCGTGCGCGTGCGTAACGTACACTAAATAATAGCCAACCGTTCCTTTTAAAGTTTTTTCAACATATTTTCTCAGCACGAGATTTTCACGGATGATTGAGTGTGTGTGCGTGAGAGAGCGCACAGGAACGTCTGCGTGTCAGGCGTGCGGGCGGTCCTGCTGCTGCTGTCGTAAGTGTGCTTTCAAGGCAAGAGAAAAATTACCTTCTATATCGGGAGTAAACCAGAGTCTGCCTCGTCAGATTAAAGACCCTTTGCGAAAAGATGAAGTAATAAAGTATGAGCCTTAATATACACGTTTGTAGTATTCATCACAAATCACATTCTACGTATATATATATATATATATATATATATATATATACGTGTTTGCGTAACCATCATAACGTGGTACTACTCGCTTCCTACACGCTCCGAGCTTCATTTTAATGACGAAAGTTTGCATCTTAGATTTTGTAAAACATTTGCAAATCACTATCTCCGTACCGTAGTATTAAGTCTCTCGGTGAAGCGACAGAGCGTGGATGAATATGCCGTCTACTCACTACATATACTCACTGTTACATGTGTAATACACTCCGCGTGCTAGCGTACGAAGGGATGGAAGGCAGTGGGAAGCAGAAAGCCGATTACATCACTCAGTCCCCGCGTACACACGACGCCAACGAAACAAATAACGTCCGAAATTTCATTACGGCGGTTGTAACAGCCACAGAGGCAATCAGGGAAGATGGCGGCCACGATGATGACGGGAAATGATTTGCTCAGTCACTCCGCGCTCTGACGTGTCATTATAGTTTTTGGCTGCATCCAAAAAACTATGCCGTAAATAATTGATAAGAGTCGCGGTTGCGAATGGATTCGGTCGGATTGTGTACTAACTAACTTAAATGTGCGTAAGTTTGGCGTATGTATGTATTTGATCTGTGTGCGTGCGTCGGTGTGTGTGGGGGGCGTGCGTGAGTGTGTGTGTGTGTGTGCGTGCGTGCGTGCGTGCGTGTGTGTGTGCGCGCACGTGTGTGAGTGTGCGCGCACGTGTGCGCGTGTCCGTGTGCATGCGTGTATACCCATAATCGCAAGTAAGTGCGTTGGAGTTATGCCATAGCATTAGCTAGTGGTACCAGCTATGAAGTAAGGTAAGCAGACAGACATTCAACTTTGCTACACAACCTGCAATACCGTAGAATTTAATCACCGTGCGAGTTGTTTTTCACGGGTGTCACACCACCGCGCGGCGTTGCGAGGATGAGCTAGTGAAATCAGGTCGGTGAAAAATCAATTACAAGATATGCTCGCAGACATAGAAGGAAAACTGGAAAATAACCCAGGAGTATTTCTAGAACCGATACGCACTATGGTGAAAAGCTATCGTGCCATTAACACTGATTCAGGCCTTGTGTCAGCTTTCACGACACTTGGGAAATACTCTGGAGCATCACTCAGCATGTCCCATAAGCTGAAACACACAACTAAACTTCAGACATCAACAAAAATAGGAGTGCAGCCTACCGCAGTTGCACGGCGGAGAATGCCCGTTGGTGGTCGGCGGAGACTCAATGCTGGTCGGCCAATAAATGACCAAGGGGAGGCAGCTGCTAAAGAAGTTGTACTGACCAGCAGCCAGGCACCTTCTAAGCGCAAACGGCCAGCCCCACACGCATTGAACACGTGTGTGAAACGCAATGTTGCTATTGGGAAAGCACACTCGGCCAAATGAATATAATTATGGTCATACATTTAGTATGCTAAATGAATGTGATTAACAGAACCTACGACATTTAGTATTTTAAGGTTTGTGTTTGTTATTCACGAATGATATGGGCCTCGATGACGATGACTCATCAACGAACTCGGCTAAATTAATGTGATTAACAGTAGTATAATTTACGACATTTAGTATCTTAAGGTTTGTGTGTTTGTTATTCACGAATGAGAGAAAAAAGAGGAAAGGGAAAATCAGATCGAAATAATATAATAAAATTATATTACACTTAATTACTTGGTCGTATTATAAAAAAACACAACGCAGCAAAGTACTGGTTGGCATAGCTCAAAGTGGAATGACCATGACCTTGGATTCACTATCAACGCTGAACTCCTGATGTGCCATGCTAAGCCTCAGATGGCCCCACTGGCTGGAAACAACAGACAGCGACCGATGTTGAAAACACCTAAAACGTGGCAAAAGATAATATTCATGTGAAGCAATCAGGCGATTGGACAAAATGGCTTAGTAAGAACACCATGTTAATTAACCTAATGCACATCCTTGATGATATCGTGCTTTATTTATGCTGCAAACCCCCACACATAATTCCTAGTAAAAACGTTTATCACACATAAATCTTGGAGCCTTGCTCCCTTTATTCCACAAAAAGACGTCTTGATATATAATGATTGATATAATTGAATTGATTTTTGTCTTTATCCACCCCTGATATAATTGATAGCATTGCCATTAGTAGTTGGACACAATGTTGTAACTTGTAGGAGTAGGAACTCACCATGAGTGCCTGGACTAGAGACTAAGAGTAAGAGAGAGTATATAAAGCAGTACGCCTATACAGGCTATACAGCCTTCATATAAGTACACTGCAAAACAGAATGCACAGAGACTATTAGAGGGCCCCGATGGGGTTGAGCGTGAGGCGTGAAATGGTCATATATTTTAACGTTAGCGTGAAAATCAATTTTATTTCAGCGCCAGGCATGATACTTTGCGTGAAAGCATCTGTTTATTTACCGTCAGTGGCGTCACCGTAATTTAGTGAGAAATAGAATGAGATGAGAAAAGGGCTGTTAACTGAAATTTGGGGTACCCCATCAGAATTAACCCTCCTATAACTTGATAACTCCATGCCTAAGATAGATAAGCCTTTATGATTATCTCTGGGAGAGGGGTACGTAGTATATAGGTACCGGAACTCTCGTAAAATTTACTAATAGTAATACTATCTAGGCAGTGGCTACGGGTACGCCAGGCGTATCTTAATGTCTCGAGGCTACGGGTACGCCAGTCCATTCGCTTTCATACTTAACGAGACAAAGATGGCGGCAGCCTTGCCAAATAAGTGCCCATATTATTCTTCAACAGATGCCTCTTTGTCCTCGTGTGCGCTTTTGTGCTTCTGTGTGTTCCCGAAGAGGGGCTTGTTCCTCTTTATGGTTCGTCAATAGTCTTGGTTCTGTCCTAGAGGCAATCATTTTGAGTATGCTGGAAACTGTTCTTGGCCAAATGCTGCTTAGGCAGTGCGTAAGCTGTTTCATCAGTTGCTACGGATCGGCCAATCTCCTTGGTGTGTAGGAGCCCAGCAAAATGATGGACTATCCTCGAAGGGATTCCCCAGCTCTTCAATGGACAGCCATCAAGTGATTGCTCTTTGGTAAATTACTCTTCTGTGCAACAGTTGCGGTGTGTTTTCATGTTGATGTGTCCTCCTCATTGGCATTGGATACATGTTGCGGCCTACTCAAACTCCATGATCCACTCTGGCCAACCTCTGGTCCTGCGACCCATCCAGCACCTCAGAGCACCTGGGGGAATTGGTCCCCTGTAAGGCCAACAGCAACCTCCGGTCACCCTTGACACGGGCCATTAGATTCCATGTTCATGCGCCTTGGTCAAGAGAAATTGCTGAGAATGCCCTCTGTCTTTGCAGCTGTGCAGTGGCCTCCTTGACACATTCATTGTAGATATCTGGTGGTGCTGTTGTGGAAGTTCTGGCCATGTTCACGCAGGATGACCGGTATCACCGGGCCATAGTTTATATGGCCAGCGCAAAGAACCATCGGGGATCTATCTTCAGTTAGAGCATCAATGTACAATGCAGAAATCTGCCTCTCAAGATCGCGACGTAAGAATTAGGAATGGAGAGCCTCCAGACCAGCGACTGTTGCCCATATAAAAACTGGGAAGAGCTTCTTTTTCTCCATGGCACCAGTATTCGAAATCCTTGGAGAGGATGGTCATCAATTTCTGAATAAGGTCTGAATACAGGAGATGTGGTCCTCCTTTCAGTTGAGCATCTTCAAATGTAAAGGGCAAGTTCCTGCCAGCGACAATTCCGGAGACGCACACTTTCATGTTCACCATTGACAAGATTGCGCGAATTGTAGAGAGACCATAAACACTTGGAAATGAACTTGGCATCAAGTTGCCCGCATACCATCCATAGCTGAGGGCCGTGCAGCAGTTCGTGGTCTCCAAATTTTGTGTTGCAACACTACGCACACACTGACATTTTGAAGGTGGTGTTTCATGTAAGGTGTCCCACACCAGGACATTCCGCAGAAAGAAGCGATGAGGGTTGACTAATACTTGATTCTGCACTGCGTGACCTGCTGGGCGCTATTCCTCGGCGTGGTATTGCGTACACCAGATGAAGCTGCCTCGCTGCTGGCCTTTCTGGCTCTTTGCAACTTTGTAGTATTAAAATCGAAGCATGCATCGTTATGATATACAGCTTTGTCGGGGCAACCAATGTGACTCGGTGCCTCTCCTCATCAAGTACTATCAAGCGCACGTTAATGGAAATTGATTTCGCCACCGGCACATACGTGGTTTTCAAGACAAATCACCTTTGTCGCTGTCGCTGCCCGGAAGAATCACTGATGGTCCTAACCACTCAATAAGGCCAGGTTCTCCAAGACTGCATCAGATTCCGCGCCAGTGTCTGTAACGCACGGCCCTATGTTTGGGCGTTTGAAATTTGTTGGGCAAACAATGGGACTCGCTGTATCCTCCCTGGCATAATGGCCACAGTTCCACAGTTTGTGTTGGACGGGGCCAACAGACGCACGGTCCATGTAAGGGGATGCACTAGTTGGCAACTTGTTAATACATGGTCACTCCAATCCGTGGTTGACTCCTCTCACTGATGATGATCCATTCTATATTCTGAAAGACCACAAACACCCTTGTACCGTACAATGAATACAATTACCACTACACCACTATTCACCAATTATACACCACTTCCCATCACTACCACACCAATACAAAATAAATTCTGAAACTTCCCGATCTTGTGACGAAAATCATTTTCCCATACAAATGACGATTTCTTTCCAAAACAACTGGTGGAAATATAATAAATCAAAACAATTGACATGTGTATTGTTTTCAATTTGTCATTGCACAGTCACATGGAGTATTTATCACCTCTAAGAAACCTGCAAAGAGAATAAAAATGGCGGTAAGAATAAAAATATTCCATGTGGTTAAGTAGAATGGTGGCCATTTTGGAAAATGGCTCCAAAAGCTGACTCAAGCACAAATCTCGAGTGGCTCCATATCTAGAATTGTTCAAGAATACATTAGTCAACATGTGTACCAATTTGGTGCTATTATGAAAAGATGAACATTGGTTTGGCTATCTGCTGCACTACTAGTAGTAGTAGTAAATCGTAGGGTAAAGAGAGTCAGAGTGACGTGGCTGTGTGACCATCCAAAACAGCAGGAGATCCGCTTTCCTGCGTTGGGCAGGAATAACCGACTGCAGCCAGTCCTTCCGGAGTACGTCCCTCATCCAAGCTTTTTTTGTGTACGACCACAGCAATCCCTGGTGGCCGCCGGACGCGTGATTTTTTATTCCCACTCAGATAGTGGCATTAATTTGCATACGCGGCCGCTGATTGGCTGGCGTTTCGGCGCCGCCGGCCATCTATGTTTAAACATCAGATGTGTTGTGTGTGCAGAAGCTTCCATAATAAAATGAATTAGATAAAGGTCATTGGTTAATTGTTAACCCAGGTAGTTTTAGGTTGTTTTAGTATTATCCGCGGATGCTGCCGCAGGCAAGGGGGGGGGGGGGGGGGGGGGGGGGGGGGGGGGGGGGGCGGGTGATCCGCGGGTATAAGGAAAAAAAAAAAAAAAAAAAAAAAAAAAAAAAAAAAAAATACTAGAGGCTAGTAGTAGGCCTACTGTATTATTGACATGTAGAATATCACGTTCAACGGTCAGTCCGAGATTCTCTGACACGCAATACCCCACACGGACGATTTTGGTGGTTTTGGGTGTGGGGTTAGGTTGTGGACCTAACCACACCAAAACCAAGCCAAAAATCGCGGTGTGGGTAATTGGTCAGAGGAAATCTCGACTAGGTTCAAGATAGAGAAACATATGGGTCCCCAATAAAACAATGTCGTTTACATCAAATATAAATATAATATTAATATATTATTAAATATCAATATAATAGGTAGGGTTATGGTTAGGGTAGGATAGGGTTGGGTTATGAAATTAGGGTAGCGGCAACATTGGTTTTATTGGGACCCATGTTCTCTATCATTGGGCCGAAATCACTGTTATTATATCCTAGCTCTAGAACTACTTTCAAACTAGGCTATAGCCCTCCCGCTCCGCTCATAGTTCTAGAGCTATGTTTATCCATGTTACATCACGATACATTACTATTACTATTAGTTAGATAGTACGCAGTGGCTGGAGGTACGCCAGCCGTCGGTCGTTCAAGCCCCTTTTTTGCTTAGGGTTAGGGGTTAGGAATTAAGGGTTTAGGGTTACGCGTTTAGGGTGATGGTCTAGGGTTAGCTTAGGGTTAGGGTTAGGGTTTCTTGCTCATCTAAACTCTCAAATCGTGAAATTTATTTCCAAGGCCGTTTATTTCGAATCTGGGCGACC
>NW_014577652.1:93305-119008 GCF_000485595.1 Priapulus caudatus | reverse complement strand
AAGGCGGCGGGGACGGAGGGGGAGCGGAGTGGAGGGGCCGGAGAAGACGGTTTTCGGCTTCGGAAAGGGAGGTTAGAGAGAGAGACGAATTAGGAAGGAAGGAGGTTTGAGAGGGGCGGGGAGAGGAGGAGGGGGAAGGGCGGGGAGGGAGGAGGGGGAACGGGCGAGGTGAGGGAGGAGGAGGAGAGGTGTGGGGCAGGGAGGAGGGGGAGGGCGGGGGAGTGGAGGAGGGGGAGACAAATTCTGCCTCAGGATGTGCGCGGGCGGAGAAGAAAATGGAACTTGCGTGGGTAAAAAGGAAAGAAAACGGATGTCAATAAAAACTCATAAATTCGTCGCGACAGGTTATCGGCTGATAGCTTACAAGTTATCGGGCTGCCTAGCTTACAGTTGTCGGCTGAGCTAGCTACAAGTTAGTCCTGCTGCTAGCTAAAGTTCTCGCACTTCTAGTAAAGTTGTCTGCCTGTCTAGCTACAATGTTGTCGGTGCTAGCTACAAGTTGGTCGAGTGCTGCTTACAAGTTGTCTGCTGCCTTAGCTACAAGTTGATCAAGCTGCCCTTAGCTACAATGTTGTCTGCTGCTAGCTACAATGTTGTCGGCTGCTAGTACAAGTTGTCGGGCTGCTGCCCTAAAGTTGTCGGCTGCTAGCTACAAGTTTGTTTGGCTGCTGGCACAAAGTTTGTCGGCTGCTCGCCTACAATTGTCGGTGCTTTAGGCTTAACAAGATTGTCGGCTGCCTAGCTACAATGTGTTGTCGCGCTGCCTAGCTACAACGTTGTCGGCTGCTTAGCTACAAAGTTGTCGCATCTCCCTTCCCCTCCCTTCCCCTCCCTTCCCCGCCTTCCCCCGAAACAGTTACTCACTATTGCTCGCAATCTACACGCGTGCAATCAGGTTTGCTGAGATCATATTCCGTCAGATGGCGTGCCCGGCGGCCACCGGTTCCATCATCAGCGGTGTCTCTATATATTCTACGAGGTTTCCGTCAGAAACCGCCGCGGGCGACGGCGACGGCAGGCGACAAAATGCATCGTCGCAAAAAATGCCTCATCTCACACCATCTCTTAGCGACTCGATTGTGATGTAATTTTTTCCGCCTGATTTTTCCGCGCGCGGGATAACGACGTTATGCTTGAAGGTCACGTGGGGTCGGTCCTGCTCCGCACAACCGGAGAGCGAGCGATGCTGGCGCCACGGCGCGGCAGCCGCACGAGTTATGTTCACCATTCACGTACGATGGGTGCATGGAGGAGGTGGCATGTCATAGACCACGCGTGTTCATCCACGAGAGAATCAATAGCGTGTGTAATATCAACGGCTTATTTGTTTCTCGTCATAGTCGGTAATTCTTGCGGAAATCACCGTCATTTACATATCAACGCGCATTTACCGCCAGTAAATGACTGAATAACTCGCTTAGATGCCTAAGTAATCTAACAAATTCTGTTATCCGTGCCATCGTGTACACTCCACGCATGCGCGCCTAGCATGATTTTGGAACGAATGGTGCTGGTTGTTGTGTTTTTTTAATTTTATACGTGTTTTATTTATGGATTTTTTATTCATTAGACGATTATTGTAATTGTCTGAGCTCGTTAATTATGTTTTTAATTATGAGCTTGTTAACTGCTTAATGATGAGCTAGAATGCCGAGATCGTTTAAACATGGCCGCCATGATCGTGTATGAAAGCTGGCATTACACTAGCTTCACGTAGCGCGCGATTACCCGCAATATTTCACACGAATATATACATTTACGAATACATACATTTGCACGAATGTGTTCGTTTATCTCGAGAGATGCTTCCCAGAAGATCAAACAAAAACCGCGCACCAGTTGTCATCACGTCCACACACGCCGCTCGAGCGTGGCGACGTGACGTCGACAGTGCCAACGTGACGCGACAGATTCCCCGGCAGGACTAGTAATAATTTCACGCAATTTCTATCATTCTGATGCAAATGTTTTTTACTTTATTGGCGGACAGAACGTAAAAGAAACGGAGAGCTGAGTAATGGGATGCTGTAGGAGAGGGAGTGCGAGAGAGAGGGGGAGAAAAAGAGGGGAGGGGAGATAGGGAGAGGGAAAGGGAGCGAGCAAGATAAAAGGAGAAAGAGTGGGAGAGGGAGCGAGAGAGAGAGAGAGAGAGAAGGAGAGAGAGAGAAGGGGGAAATAGGAAGGGGGAGAAGGCGAGCGAGAGATGAAATGAGAGCGAGAGACGGAGAAAGAGCGAGAGAGAGAGAGAATGGGAGAGACGGAGCGAGAGAGCAAAAGAGAACGAGAGAGGGAGAGAGACGGAGCGAGAGAGCGTGAGAGAACGAGAGAGAGAGAGAGAGAGAGAGAGAGAGAGAGGGATGAGAGAAGGAGGGAGAGGAGAGAGACAGATGAGAGATGAGAGAGAGGGGAAGAGCACTGACGAGAGAGCAGAGGGTTGAAGAATGAGAGGAGGAGGGGGGGAGAGAGAGAGAGACAGAAAGGTGAGAAGAGAAGAGAGAGACAGAAGGTGAGAGAGAGAGAGAGACAGAAGGTGAGAGAGAGAGAAGAGAGAGAAGAGAAAGAAGAGAGAGATGAGAGAGAGAAGAGAGAGAGAAAGAGAGAAGAGAGAGAGGAAAAGAGGATGAGAGAAGAGAGAGGAGAGGAGAGAAGATAGAGAGAGGAGGAGAGAAGAGAGAGACGAGAGGAGGAGAGAGAGAGAGAAAGATGAGTAGAAGAGAGAGAGTGAAATGTGCGGTGAAATACGGTTATACGAATGCTAAAAAAAGGACTTAGCGAGAATGAGCTATTTACAATGAATTTAACAGCTATTATTTCCGGCATGTGCGTCCGTGCTGCGCCAGCGTGGCCGGCTTCCGTGTGTGGTCGCCGTCGCGTGTATTCAAAGCGTGTGTCATTCGTGCATGCCGTGCGTGTATCGTGGGCGTGTATGCATGGCGTGTGGCATCATGGCGGTGTGCGTGGCGTGCGTGCTAAGCGTGCGTGCGTGGGCGTCTCGTCCGTGTATTCAGCGTGTGTGATGTCGTGTATATGCGTGCGCTGTGTATCATGCGTGTGTGCATGCGGTGTGCGTGCGTGCGTTGCGTGCGTGCGTGCTGCGTAGCGTGCGTCTGTCCGTGTAATTCCAAGCGTATATGCAACTCAAGAGTCCATAATAGAGAATAATCGTTCTATTATGCACTCTTGAACAGTCTGCAAGCCTGATATACGCGGGAAGCTGCGCATAACGCCGCGGCAGCGGTGACACAATGACTTAATCGCTTGCCCTTATTTAGAATACTTTCCACGAAAGCCCTTCTGGGTAATAGGATAAAGCCGTAGTAATCAGGTCAATTGAGGCAGTTTCTGCTGTGCCAGATAGCCCATTTCGACTCTGCACGTAGTGCGAGAATAAATCCAATGGTCGTAATTCGTACTTTGTTGGGTTTGCGGCGTTTGTTTTTTTCTATAAAAAAGGCGAATTTCTAATTTTATTTAATTTAACGCCCTGAAGTTATTCTGCAGTACAATACGCGGCCGCATAAAGATCGCGCAGCACGAGGCTCTCTTCGAGGCCATTTCGCCACAAGAAAGTTTCCCTAGAGACTGGGCCCCCCGGTCCAGAGTTCACGACGCTCCACTAACATAACTTTAAGTGTAGCGAAACAGACTTTGCCCGAATTAACGTCCGTACCAGTCTAACTCCGAATCGTGACGTCGCGTTTTCATTATCGTAGCCATCGTTCCTGTCTCCTTTTTATGAAACCCTCTTTGACCGCGCTCGCACATGCTCCTATCTAGCCGCGTTTGCCGGTTTTTGCATATTATCCCGAGCCACTAGCAGCAAGATCAAGCCCGCACGTACAGCACACACTGATTGCACAGGTTTGTTTAGACTGGAGGGCCACTAGCGGCAAGCATATAGACTGGTATTACATTCCACACGCTACGCGCTACGAATATTGCTATTTAGCTACATTACAAAAATATGTTACAATAATTACTACTAAAGCTACTCACTACTAGTTACTAGTCAGTAGTAGTACTATAACAGTTACCAGGCACTACTAGTACTAAAGTAGTATACTATAACTACCAGGACCGAGCAAGGAGCTAATAGTAATTAGAAATTAAGTATACTCTGTTACTAGTACTTAACTTACTAATAATTCGACGAAACCCTACCATGAACCTAACTCTAGTTATGACTTGATATTAATATTATATTTTATATGATGTATAATGACATTGTTTTTATTGCCCATCGCCCATAATCAATTGGGCCCATATAATATTGGGAGCCATGTTCTCTATCAATTGAAAGGCACAATAGTACTATCCTAGACTCTATAGCGACTTGCCAAGAAACGCTCCTTGCTAAGGGTAGAATAATCCCCTAGGATAATTACTGTAGACACAGGACACTCTGAATGCGTTTCAATAAAATAATAAATGCTCTATACTAAATACGAAATCCCTATTTACTTTTTACGAATATGTTGTTAAATTGTTTTCTAGTATAGCCGTATCGTCTGCTTTCATGAAGGTTGCGTAGGTGCATAAGGCTATTATATATACTATGGACTCCGGCTCCCACCTCGATTCCTAGCCATTGAGTGATTCTAAGCTATAGCCGAGAGGTTGCGAGTAGAGTGCCAGTTCTATTGCTATAGCCGCGCAGGCTGGCGCACTGTTTCCAACTCCTGTACATGCCTCGCCATTGAACGTTTGCATAAAACGTTGGCAGCGTTCGGGCTGCGGCGAAAGAGCGCGCGGTAGCTGTTTTCGTGATTCTGACAGCGCGTTTCCATTATCTGGCAAGGTTCGGCGAATGTCAAGAATTTCGACATCCTTTCTTGATGTCGCGTGTAATCAGCCAGCTCGTTCTACGAACAAGTTAACTCTGGTTTACAGTTTTTTATAACAATCAATCACTGTTTGACGTTCCATAATGCACCCTCTGTGTTCCCCGCACTAAAATTGGCGACTGTTCCGCTGGCAGGCTATGGGATTCCGTCCAGCGCCCCATTCATTGATCGGCGCACGGATCCATAGTGGCCAGCGCTGCCATACTGTCGTAGCGAGTCCCAATATGCGGCGCGTAGGCGCCTTGCCCGCGGACTGCGCGGTCATGCCTTGCGACTTGGATCATCTCGTTCGGGCACGCTTCTCTGTATCCATATCATCTGATATGCATGCAGTGCGTCCCAGGCCATTATGTATCGTGCAGTAGATTGCTCGTGGTGGGTTGCATACAGTGTGTGAGGTGCGTAAACCGGTGCGTGCGTAGCGTACCGTGCGTGTGTGCCTTCCGTGTGTGACTAACGCACTGCGATGTATGCCATGCGATGATTGTGCATGACACGCTTATGGGCTGCGTGTGTGCATACTCGCGCCCGGTCGCGTGGTGAGTGTCCGAGATGCACACTGCTCATAACAAAAGTATACGACATGGACTGTGTGTGTTATACAGTAGGGTGTGACGTGAAGTGCTGTGTGCCGTGCGTGTGTGTGTGCGTCAGCGTGCCTGCGTGCGGTTATATAGGACGCGTCAAGATGTGTCGTATGTGCCTACGCTGACTGCGGGGCCATATGTAATGCGAGCATCCTGAGATCAGGATGTTCGGTAGATTACGTCGTTTTGATGTGCTCGTCGACTTGAGTTGTGTGATGTTGTGTGTGGATGTTGCGTCCGTCGCGTAGCCGTGTCTTTAATGCGCGCCGGTAATCAGAGGGTTGCATTTGACTGCGTCGCCGTGTCGTACACGTACACTATAAAGCAACCGTCCCTTTCAAGTTTTTTATCAACCATATTTTACTCACACGCCGTAGATTTTCACATGCGATGATTGAGTAGTGTCTCCGTGAGAGGCGCATAGGGAACGCTGCGTGTACCGGCGTGCGGGCGGTCCTGGATGGCGCTGTCGTAGTGGCTTTCAAGCCAGAGAAATTACCATTCTAATAGTCGGAGTAAACCAGAGTCTCCTCTACAATACACATTGCAAAAGAATGAAGTATAGTTGATCGTTAATTAAACACGATTTTTAGTATTAATGCACACACGCCGAAATACTGATATTATATATATATATATATATATAATATTTATTATTGATAACCATTACAGTACACGCTTCCTCACGGCCCGAAAGCTCATTCTATAACGAGTATTGGCATCTTAAGTTTTGGCCACATTGCAAATTACCAATCTCCCGGTACGTTTATTAAGTCATCCCGTGAAGCGACACAGCCGCTGGATCGCATATGCTCGTCTACCTCCCAAACGGTGGCGCCTCTGTGTTTATCGGCTCCGCTCTACTACGGGCCATATGGCTACATACATACTCACTACGTTACATGTGTAATACACCGCCGCGTGCTAGCGTACCGAAGGGATGGAGAGCAGGGGAAGCTAGAAGCCGATTACATCACTCAGCTCCCCGCGTACACACGACGCCAACGAAACAAATAACGTCCGAAATTTCATTAACGGCGGTTGTAAAACAGCAACAGAGGCAATCAGAGGAAGATGGCGGCCAGCGATGATAACAGGAAATAATTGCTCATCAGGTCCGCGCTCTCGACGTGTCAATTAATAGTTTTTGGCTGCATCCAAAAAATCTATGCCGTAATAATTGATAAAGAGTTCGCGGTTTGCGCGAATGGATTTCGTCCGGATTGTGTTACTAATTAACTTAATGTGTCGTTGAGGCTTGGCGTTATGTAAATGTATTTGAATCTGTGTGCGTCGTCGGTGTGCTGGTGGGGGCGGCGCGTGACTGTCTGTTGTGTGTGTGGTGGTGTGTGCGTGCGTGCGTGCGTGCGTGCGCTGCACTGTGTGTGAGGTGCGCGTACGTGTGGGCGCGTGTCCGTGTGCATTGCCGTGTATACCTCGTTAATCGCAGTAAGTGCGGTGGGGTTATGCATAAGCATTAGCGAGTGGAACCAGCTATTGAATAAGGTAGGCAGACAGACCATTCAACTCTTGGCTACACCAAGCCGCAATACAAACGCATTCCGCAGCGCGAAATGTAATCACACCTTGTGCGAGTCTTGTTTTTCACGGGTGTAACAACCACCCCGGACATTGCGAGACTGAGTCCGTAATACCCCCGTCACAGGCGGCTTCCGGGGTGGCGTCCTTACTGGCGCTGCTACGGCGACGGAAAATGGGCCAGAGCGCGCCAAAGTGTCGCCATGAAGCCGTGGTATTAAGCGTGTGAAAAGCGCAGACATCGTGGTGTGGTCGCCATGGTCCCAATGATCGCCCGATCACCGGCGTTTGTTTTGAAGCATGTTCAAAAAACAAACGCCAAAGTTCGGCAAATCTGACCTGGAAACGCGGTGAGAACGCGTGGGTCGCGAAAGTGTCGTGAGACAAGTCGTCGAACATCTCCATAAAACGTAGTACAACGCGCAGTACACCGTGGCAAAGACGCTGCGAAAATTGATGAACATTTTTCAACGGAGAAATTCACTGGATGCTATCTTCATCCGATCTGCCGATCTGTTTCATCGCCGATCTGTCTCGGCCATTGGCCACGGCACATCGGCCTCTGGTAAGTTTTGTTTCTTCGCAATCGTGTTTTCTAGCTTCTACTCAGCAAACGCACAACTATACAGTTAAAATTTTCGAAAACAATGCTGACGCAGCTATATAAGTCGCCGTGAGAACGTGTAGAAACGGGACCGTGAGGTCGCCGTGCAGTCGCGATACACGTAGAAGACGCGTGGTAAGAACCCCCAATGAGTGTGGTGAGAAGCGGGCCGGCGGGAACGCCGGGATCGCCGTTGCCGAAGCCCATAGATTCCAATTAGAAACGCCATAAGCGCGGAGCAGGTCGTAGCGGGCGCCGCGTGAGAACGCGTATTGATCGCACAGGTTCCGGTAAGAGCGCGGTTTTTTTCAAAGTTATAATTTTTGGGACTTTTCTCGCGTTTCTGTTCTGCCGGTTTGCCGGCGACCTGTACATTTCTGGTCCGCCGCGGTCGCGGATGGTGCGCCGTCGCGGTGTGACGGGGGTATTAGTAACAACAACAGTACGTTACACACTCGTTCGCTATGGTTCGGGTTTGCCGACACGGTTTGCAAGGACTCAGCGTGCCCGGCCTGGCTGTCTGCTGCTGCTGCTGTTGCCTGCATGCTGCTCTGCGCCACATTACGCTGTTAAACTCAATGTGAAATTTCATCCGTTGTATTCCAAACATAGACACAACATTCTATTCCCGCGTAATTCGCCGCCCGCTGCCACCAATTTGTACAGTAGCAACACCCGGCTATTTATATAATATATACCGTAATATAAATAACCCTATATATATATATAATATATATATCATATATATATCAAGACGCTCATAGTAGAGATTCTCTAGAGATCTCTATTATGAGGCTCTTGATATATATATAATAGGACACGAAGTGATGTCGTTTGGTGCGTGGTCCCTTGGATGCACAATGCTGAATCTTACCGCCTTTTGGTAAACTCTAACCTGACCCGCTTTCTCAGCAGGTGCGGGAATTGCAGAGAAGTGCTAGAGCTAGGTCCACCACAAAGCCTGTAGGAAATTACAGTGGCCAGGCTGGCAATTAAGCGAGGCAGCTGAAGTTGTCTCACACACCGAAAATACCAAATGTTTCGTTTTAAAACATGACTTTCGATAAGGCCTGATGTTGTGGCTACAGGCCGTCTCGTTTATTCATGGTACATTAAAACAAGTATAAAAGTTAGTAATATATAGTATAAATAAGTTTGAAGTGTATAATATCAAAAGATATGACATATAGGTATTCAAAATTGTTTTATCTGAATTTGGCAGAGTATCGATTACATTTCTTGCAACAATTTATTTTTTACGTCTATGCATTTTAGCCTTGGTAAGCTTTCGATCACTGAGAGATGGCTTCGTATACATAGAGAAGTTAGGTGTGCATCTACGAAACTGCCAGAGACAATTCAGACTGCTTTAACATTTGAACCACTCCTTCTCGAATTTGATTGACGTGTGCAAGGTCATGAAGAGCATCCGGAATTTGGCGGACTTCCGAACAATAGTACTTTACGAGTCCCTCCTGCAACAAGCAAGGACGTGGTCCAAGACGTAGGGCTTTAGGGCGTAGTATGTTGTAGCCAGCTGTAGGGCAGCATAACAGTATGTAGGGCATTAACAATCGTTCAGTAAGCATGCATCGTCATCGTCTAGCTCTAGTCCATCATCATTATCATCGATCATCATCATCATTCATCAAGTCATTCATTATCATCAATCATTCATCATGCATTCCATCATCATCATCATCATGCTATTATCATCAAAGCAACAACAGACAATCAGTAGCAGCTAGTAGCAGCAGGGGGGGGGGCATGTGTGTGTATGTGTGTGTCGTGTGCTGTGTGTGTGTGCGTGTGCGTGTGCGTCGTGTGCGTCTGTGCGTGGCGTTGTGCGTGTGCCGTTGTGGCGTGTGCGTGTGCGTGGTTGCGTGTTGCGTGTGTGTGGGTGTGTGCGTGTGGCGTGATGGCGTGTGCGTGTGCGTGGTGCGTGTGCGTAGTGCGTGTGCGTGTGCGTGTGCGTTGCGTGGCCGTGTGCGTGCGTGGGCGTGTGCGTGTGCCGTGTGCGTGTGCGTGTGTCGTGTGTGCTGGTGTTGTGTGCGTTGTGCGTGTGCGTGTGCGTGTGCGTGTGCTTGTAATGTGTGTGGCGTGTGCAGTGTGGCGTGTGGCGTGTGTGTGTGTGTGTGTGTGTGTGTGTGTGGTGTGCATGTCGTGCGTGTCGCGTGTGCGTGTGATGTGTCTGGCTGCTGGTGTGGGCGTGTGTGTGTGTGTCGTGTGTGTGTGTGTGTGTGTATGTGCGCTGTGTGTGTGTGCGTGCGGCGCGGTGCTGTCACGTGCGTGTGTGTCGTGTGTGTGTGCGCGGCTGCGCGGCGATTGTGTGTTGTGCTGTGTGTGTGGAGGTGTGTGGTTGTGTGTGTGTGTGTGTGTCGTTGTGTTGATGTGGGTGTGTGGTGTGTGTGTGTGTGTGTGTGCTGTGTGGGTGTGTGCTGTGTGTGTGTGTGTGTGTGTGTGTTGTGTGTGTGTGTGTGTGTGCGTGTTGTGTGTGTGGTATTGTGTGAATGTGTGTGTGCGTGTGTTGTGTGCGTGGCGCGTGCGTGTGTGTGGCTGTACGTGCGTGGCGCGCGTGCGTGTACGT
Organism: Priapulus caudatus; assembly: GCF_000485595.1. Lineage (NCBI taxonomy): Eukaryota > Metazoa > Priapulida > Priapulimorpha > Priapulimorphida > Priapulidae > Priapulus > Priapulus caudatus. The sequence goes on along the minus strand of NW_014577652.1, from coordinate 108,847 downwards.
GCGTGTGCACGCTATTTCCGTCGCATATGTTAGGGTTAGGGTTTATGGGCGATACATTTATCGAACATTCTAGTAAATTGTCTCGTGAATAATTGATGGCTACAAACGAAACAGGAAAAACACCAATTAAAGTTATATTAAATCAGGCGTTTAATGTCGCAGCACGTCGTACGGGCGGATGACGTTAATGTGAGTATTATTACACTTTATCACGAAAGAACGCCATTATTGTTATAAAGCGGCAGTACAGCAGTCTGGCGCATATATTTCATTCTTACAAAAAGAAAATGTCAAATTCACTCACACTCACTCACATACATACACGCACGCACGCACGCACACACGCACGCACACGCTCACATACACTCACTCACTCAAACGGCAGCACTATATAATAGAATGATATGAATATATATATATATATATATAAATATATCTTTATACGCACTCACACACAAACACACAGCATCACTATGCACACATGCGCCAGTAAGACCAATATGGCGAGAAGTTGACGCTCGCTCGGTGTTCATGCAAACAACCTCTAATGTTTCATGGATGCGCTGCTTCACCGTCCACAGCAAACATTCACGCTATTCGCTCCGATTCGCTCTATCTACATCGCTCTCCTTTCATCGAACCGGTAAAAGTCAACGCTGTTTTAAACGCTTTTGAAACCGGAGCGCTGTGTAGCGATGCTGCCACGCGGGGGTCGAGTGTTCATGAGTGAGTCTAGCGTTGGTGAAACTAAGGGCTACAGACGGTAGCCCGTGGTAACCGCATCCGCCACGTGCAGACGCGTTCGATTCTCGCTTCTCCCTCGCGTGGAGCGAACAAAACTAACGGGCTATTCGTTGACACGCACATCGTCGCAACGTTTGATGTGTTGATCCACCCCGTTACACCAGACGACACTTACAGGCAGTTCTGGCTTTATCTGTGTGTATATATCTTGCTGAGATCATCTAAGCAAAGCACTTCTCTTTCTCTCTCAAATAGGTATAGACAGAATAACGCGGAACAGTGTTCCTAGCGTGCATTGTTATTTAGAGTACGTTTTGTTCGTGCATAGAATTAGATGAATGAGATCTATTTAAATTTCCTGAGTTAAATAACATTAGAATTTAACCGTCGCTGGCGTGCTCATTATAATAACCTCATTATCATATTTCACTCGCTCGAACGAACGTCGTAACAACAACTTCGTTATATTGGAAATGCATTTACTGTCATACACTCGCTACTTGAAGTCAGCAATCATACGCGCCACTTTCAAACGGAAGAATTTTTATTCGGGGAAAGAAATGCAGGGAAGCTTCCGTTAAATATCGTTAATAAGTTCCTGAAAAGTTCCGGAGAAGAAAAGGCGTCCTGAAGCGAGACAGGAAACGATACGATAGCAAAAAAAATTCTATGGCTTTTTTTTGGTTAGATTGCAGCCGTTATTTCGTATGGAAAGCTGATATTCTAAACTTAACGTTGTTATTATTTTATTATTAAATAATTATATATTAATATTGAATTTTATCATGATATTAATAATAGTGTTTTTTTATATTATCAAATTCGATATGATAAGATATATCATAGACAACCCTTTAGAAGTATCCGATTCGTTGGAGGGGGAGCGTAGTGGGTGATCAGGGCTAAGGTAGAAACATGGCGGATACGTGTTTGAAGCAGACGCCTTGCCTAACTAACGCCATGTGCCTCACAGCGCCGTCACTGTACACGTCACGAGGTCGCGCTCGCTGACGTCATAGCGATGCTTCGAGAGACTTTAATGAGCCGGCAAGTTGTTTAATTAATCGTCGATTTAATGACGATAAATGAGATGCAGATTACACCGCAACATGCTCTACTTCCGTGTCGTATTTAAGCGTGCGCGCGCGTCAGCGTGAGTGTGTGTATAACATTGCTGATACTTTCTCTGTGTTTTTGCTGTGACAGTTACAATCGCGTGCAGCGCAATAATACCATCTAACGAGCCACGAGGAAAATTCATCATTCGACATTTCTTCAACTTTCTCGACGTCGTTACGTTATTAGGCTATATTATATATCCATTATTATATTATATATATTATATATTATATTATATCTCCATTAATTAACTGCGGCTTTGAACTAAATTCTCGTTGCTTTAATGACGACAGAGGTTTTTTGCTGATTCTTCTGACACTTCTCGTGGCGGCGTGGGACGACGTTTATGCGCCAATTACGAATTATCGACGCTCATCATCCCCAGCAGCCGCCATCATTCATTATTCAACTAGCTCACTAATTACGCCTCGATACCCGAAACACCCGTCCGCGAGGGAGCGCAGCGGCGAGGAAAAGCTCGGGAGACGATAGCTTGGCAGCGATCCAGATATTTCTTCTGGATATTCTACGTTCGGATCGCTTTCTTTCTGCGTGTTGAAGATCTTTGGTGGTGGGTGGCGGGTGGTGGTGCTGTTGCTGCTGCTGCTGGTGGTGGTGGTGGTGCTGCTGCTGCTGCTGCTGCTGCTGCTGGTGGTGGTGATGGTGGTGGTGGTGGTGGTGGTGGTGGTGATGGTGGTGGTGGTGAATCGCGTGGTGCGGGGGATGGTGGTGGAGGGGTGATGTAGTGAGTAGGTGTGCTGTGCTCGGTGTCGGTGTGGTGGTGGCGGTGATGGTGGGTGATGCGTGCATTAGGGGTGGTGGCGTGATGGTGAGTGGTGGTGATGCCGTGCGTGTGGTGTGACTGCTGGTGGTGGATGCGTTCTGCTGTGCCCTGCTGTTGCTGCTGCTGCTGGTGGTTGGTGGTGGTGCTATGTCCTGCTGCTGCTGTTGGTGGTTGGTGGTGTTACTGCTCCTGCTGGCTGCTGCTCGTGGTGGTGGTGTGTTGGTGCTGGGTGCTGCTGCTGCTCTGCTCGTGCTGCTGCCATGCTGCTGCCTGTCGTTGGTGGTTGTGCTCTTGCTGTGTTGGTGGTGCGTGCGGTAGTGGGGTGGGGGGTGGTTGGTGAGGTGTGTGTGTGTGTGTGTGTGTGGTGCGTGTGTGGTTGTGTGTGTGTGTGGGTGGGTGTGTGTGTGTGTGTGTGTTGTGTGTGTGAGTTGGTGTGTGTGTGTGTGTGTGCTTGCTGTGTGTTGTGTGGTGTGTGTGTGTGTGTGTGTGTGCTGTGTGTGTGTGCTGTGTGGGTGTGTGTGTGTGTGTGTGCTGTGTGTGTGTGTGCTGTGTGTGATTGGGTGGTGTGTGCTGATTGCTGGGTGTGTGGGCCATGTGTGTGTGTGGTGTGTGGGTGATGTCGTGTGTGTGTGTTGTCGTCTGTGGTGGTGGGTCATTGTGTGCTGTGTGTGTGTGTGTGTGTGTGTGTGTGCTTGTGCTGAGTGTGTGTGTGTGTTGCGGGTTGGGGGGGAGAGGTGGATGTTAGCGGAGGCGAGGATGTAATAGAATTGCAGTTAGAATTAGCTTCATCGTCGGGATTCATTTTGAGTCAGCGATCAGAGATTGGAGATTGCACTGCTGTCGCTCTTAGTCGCTACCACTAGAGACGCCGTCGCCCCGCGTCCGTCCCGCGAGATATTGCGAGAGCTTCTTTCATCGGAGTGTCGCTTCTGAATAGAGAGCGCAGCGTTGTTGTCTGCTCTAAATGTGGGGAACGCAATCTGTAAATACATGCACGCACAGCGGCAAGCTGGGCTACTCTGATGAATTCAATCTCACTAACACGACGAGAAAGAACGCGCCCTGTATTGAATTTATAAATGGAATGGATATAATGGTATTTCTCGCGTGGTGCTTGAATGGACGATATCATGAAATCTGGTCTTATCGTGATACGGAGTGCAAGAATATATAAATATACTATTTATGCGATGGGGGGGGCGCGGGGGCGCCCGCCCGGGGGGGGGGCGCGGGGGCGGCGGGCGGCGCCGGGGCTGGGGGGGCCTATTCTTTACAAATATAATAACTTTTAAGCTTAGTGAAATGATGAGAACGACTGAGGTTTCCGAGTCATTTAATTAGTTACTTGTAAAACTAACGTTGTATATAATATTTAATATCTATTGTAATTTATTTATTTATTTATTACACACCCACAGACACACATATACACGCACACGCACACACACACACACACACACACACACATTCTGTAATTTTCCTATATTTCTCCGCTCAAACTCTCACCTCCATGCTACAACATCGTGTATTTCGCTACCACAGAGGCTGCCGACACCTGGGTTCTACGCTCGCTGCCGTGCTGCGTGCACCACCGCTGACTAGTCCCCCCCTCCCCCGCACGCACCTCCACCTGGTTGTCACACACTGCTGTGCTTGTATTGGCAGCTTGCCTGTGATGCCATGGGAGACGGGAACACGGACACTGTGACCGAGACACACACAATTAGCTCCGAACAACGGGTCGAACCAGCGACGCAACATAACGAAACGACGGGGTTCTCCCATAGAGCGGCTGCTGCTAATGTGAAGTTAGGAAGCCGCGACGGGGAAGATGCTACGGAGGATGAGGAAGCTGCTGCAGGGCATCCCGGTGCGTCAGTGAGAGGTGACGGTGGAGGAGGAACTTCGGAGAAGGAGAAGGAGACTGCCGTACTCCCAGCGGAGAGAGACGCGACGGTGCGTCGGCCCGGCGGAGCTAGCGACGACACAGACGACGCAAAACTCGAGAGAAACGACGAGAATTTGGCGGAATCCTCGACGGAAGACGTCGGCGCAGCTGATAGCCGACGTGGCGGCGACGTCGTCGAAAACAATAGAACAGCTCCGGGATTAGTCGACGGGAAAGGTTTAGCGGGTGGCGCTAACTCAGCCGACAAAAAGACGGCCGACGACAAGAAACCCCCGCAAGGTGGCGACGCACATAAGCGTCACAGCGACGATAGCGACGGAAACAATAAGAAAATCGCCGACGGCACATTGAAAGTTGAACGCAATCACGAACGCTCGAATGAAACAATCGGCGCAAACGAACAAACCTCATACTCAGAGAGCGATAATTCTCATAAAACCACTAAAACTGATAAAAACATTGCGGACAGTACTGACGGCGCCAGAGAACCCGAGGTTAACAGCGAGGCGAAGCAATCGAAAAACAAAGATTTGTCGGAAATCCGCTCGAGTAACGAAGCAGACGTCACAAAGGGTGACGGGATAAGTAAACCGGAGAAAATAGCTAACGCTTTCAGCGACAAACCGACCGACAAAACACATCAACACGCGGACGCGAGCGAAAACCATCGTGAAATTGCCGACGACAAGAATAAGGACGAATCGATTTCCGATGACAATAACGCGAACGATGATAAACGAACAGGAAAAAACGCGCAGCAGCCGCATATGAAAGAAGAAATGTATTCTCATTTACCGAGCTCGCGAGAATCTGACTCGAGTCTTCATGCGGACACGCTGGTGTCTGAATCGAGAACGCTCGGACTAGAGGAACTTATCCAGAACTATGATGATCCGTAAGTTATATATGTATGCCCCATCTCTCTATCTTTGTATTGCTCCATCTCTCCCCACCCGTCTCTCTCCTCTCTTCTCTCTCTCGCTCTCTCCTCTCTTTCTCCGGCGCACTCTCTTCTTCTCTTCTCCCATTACTCTCTCTTCGTTCTTTTATCTATCTATCTATCTATCTATCTATCTATCTATGCTATCATATTCTATTCTATCTATCTATCTATCATAATCTATCTATCTAATCTATTTATCTATTAATCTATTTATACTATTTATCTATCTATCTATCTATCTAGTCTATACCTATCTATCTACATCTCATCTTATCGTATCTGATTAGTCTATCTATCTATCTTCTATCTATCTGTCCAATCTCCCTCTTCTATCTGTCTCGCTTATGCTATCCCTCTCTGTACTGCGCTTTCTATCCCTCTCCTGGTCTTGTCTCTCTCTCTTTCTCTCTCCTTCTCTCGTCTCTTTCTCTCTACTCTTCTCTCTCTCTCTCTCGTCTCTCTATCTCATGTCTCTCTCTTTCTCTCTCTTCTCCAGTATATGTGTATATATATGCAATATACTTATGTATATACTAATCTATATATATTATATATATATTATACATTGCATCACATTACTGGGAATAGTCGGGACAGCGTGGATGCGGCGGCGTGGTATCATGACAGTATAGAAAACAATTAGATGGGATAGTCGCAACTAGCGTCGCTTAACGATTGTAAAGCCGTCACCATCGCACACGCATGACACACACACACACACACACACACACAACAGACACACACAACACACAACACACACCACTCACGCAACACCACAGCGCCACCACACACACACGCACACACACACACAACACACGCTACAGCGCCACACGCACACATCACGCACAATACAACGCCACACCACAGCACGCACACACACGACAGCGGCCACGCCGCACACACCCACACTACACACACAGACACACGCACACACGGCACACACACGCACACACACAACACACACCACACGCATACACACAACAACACCACGCACACACACCGCACACACACACACGCGCGCACACACACACACACACACCACACACACAACAAACATACCACACACACACGGCACACACACGACGTACACACACACACACGCACAACACAACACGCACCACGACACACACACCGCACCACACGCACACACCACACGCACACACGCACACACACCCACACACACGACACACACACACGAACACCACACACCGACGAAACACACACACACACTCCCACACACACACACACCACACACACACACACGCACACAACAACACCACACGCACCACACACAACACACACACACCACACGCAAACACCCACACACGCACGCCACACACACACACACACACCACACACACAACACCCACGACAAACACACGCACACTCACACACACACACGCACACACCTACACACACCCACCCACAACGCACATCACACCACCAACACACACACACAACCAACACACACACCACACAACACACACACCACACACCATCACGACACGCACACACACACACACAGCACACACTGTGTTACATTCTGTAGTTGTCACCTGCCATGGTCTGTCGCTGGTGTCGGCTCTAGCGCAGGGCGAGGGACCCTGCACTCCATTATTGATTCAACGCGCGTCGTTTTACTGTACAGACATAGAGGCGACACTATAGAAACCTAGCGCTCACTCACATTGGTAATGAGGAGGTTAGCGTACAGGAATGTTATTAGACGATTGTCATGGCCATGATGATGATGATGATGATGGATGCATGATGTTGTTTGTTGTTGCTGTTGATTGTTGTGTTGTGTTTGCATGAATTGGTGCGGCAGCCGTCGCATGCGTAGGTGGTGGTCGGTGTGTTAGTGTTGTTCTGTTGTTGTTGTTGTTGTTGTTGTTTTGTTGTGTTGTTGTTGTTAGGTGTTGGTGTGGTGGTGTCGCGTGGTGTGTCGGTGGTGGTGATTGCTGATGATAATGGTAGCGTGATGATGATGGATGATGAATGATGATAATGGTGGTGCAGTGGTGGTCGAGATTATGGTATAGGGGTAAGGCTGTTACTGCTGCTCCTGCATGGCGGTGCTGTGACGTGTAATAGTGGAGAAAGACGGTAGGAGTAGATTCCCTGCGACTAGTGACACTCTACGAACGTGTATACACGACACACCTTCCTCCTTCTCGTTTTCTTCCGACGATTTCTCTTGGGAGATGTCTCTAGCAATTACGATGCCTGGAGGTTGCTCACGCAGATTCCTTTCATACGTTTTTCCTCTTCTGTCAGTTTCATATATGCGCGGTTTTTTTATTGCATTGATTCTTTTGACAATTACGTTTTTTGTATCAATTTATAAACGCGCGATGTCGTTTTTGTCAATTCCCGTCTACGGTTTCGTCCCTTTTAATTACCAATATGTTCGCTCGCCTATATCGATTTCCACTTGGGAGTTTATTGCGCTGGTGGTTTTCTTTTGTGTGGAGCAGGAAGGAGGCACGCGAACAATTCCCCCCACAATTCCACAATTTTGTTAACGTTTATATATATATATATTGTGATGCTGCCTGCTGCGTGCCTGCCGGCTGATATTGATGTGCTGTGCCCTGCTGCTGTTGCTGCTGCTGTGCGTTGTATGCTGCTGCTGCGGTTATACTATCTGACTGTACATACTGGCTTACGATGATTTTCCGATGAGGAGAGCAGTGACGGGAGCACGGAGCACCATTTCCAACATAAATGTACACGTAGCATATAGATTATATATATACTACTATATACTATATATATAATATATATATTTTATAATTATGTATCCATGTAGCTATATATACTATATTATGGTAGGGGACATGACGGAGCCACGAGCGCAGTTCAGGTGAGTGCCATTTACTCCGGACAGGATGACTACAGGCCGGCCACAGAGCTAGAGATTCACACGCCAACAAGCAAAGGATGGCAGTCGTCAAGTAGCACGTCGCCATACGCTACAGGCGTGATTGAACAGACTGATAGCAGGCCGTCATAGGACAGCAAGCTGAATTAAGGACATCGACAGCAACATTATATTATAAATACTCTGAGGTTGTCGAGCTCTACACACTACCTTTATCATGCGCTAAATAACCACAGAATCCATGCGCTCTTACTCCGCTCAAAACATTTGCCATGGTAGGGGTGGTGCGCGAGTGATGTGACTTCACGTTCCATAGAGACGGTCAAAGCTACACGCGTTAATCGTAAGAGGGTAGGGTATGAAGCATGAATTAGTAATATTTCATTTCGTCACAACTGCTTCGAGGAATTAATGGGCGTCATTTATGTAATAATGTGACAGTTAATCAACACCTAGGATGTAATGATAGCGCGTTTATTTATTACCACGGCCACAATACAACACGCAACACACACGCACCACACGCACCACACACACACACACGCACGCCGCGCACACAACACACACACACAAACACGACACATCAACAACACACACCACACACACACACACACACAGCCCACACACACACCACACACACGGCAACACCGACAACACACACACCACAACACACACACCAACAACACAGCACACACGACACACACACACACAGCACACACACACCACACGACGCCGCCGCGCGGCACACACACACACACACACACACACACACGCACAACACACCACACTTGCACACATCACGACACACGCGATCACACACACACACGCTGGCGCGCGCGCGTCACACCACACCACACCACACACACACACCACAACACCACACGGCACGCGCGCAGGCGCGCCACACAGACCACACACACAACACACACACACACCCACACACACACACACACACACCAGCACACACACACTACACACACAGCACCACCAAACACGCTTGCGCTGCGGCGCGCGCACACACAGACCAACACACCACACACACACACACACACACACACACACACACACACACACAACGCAAAACACAAACACACACACCACACACACACACACACGCCGCGCGCGCCGGCGCACACAGCACCACACAACACGACACACACACACAGCACACACACACACACACACACAACACACACACAACAACACACACACAGCGCAAACAAACACACACACACCACACACACACATACACACACACACACACACACACACACAACACACACAACAGCACACACACACACACCCTCGTTTGCATTTATTTGCTCATATCGCGTGTTTTGCTTTGTAATCACAAGAATACTTCTTGCAGCTGGAGAAGGTGCGGGAGGATCAGTAAGGTGATGATACTCTCTCTACCAGCATCTGAATCAGTAACGTTCTATCAGCATAAACGTAAGCGAGTAATATAATAGATAAGTATTACGTAAGTAAGCCAACACTATGCGACAACTTTGCCAAATAGAATTCCGCAGCGAGAGAAAACGGAACGTAAAACATTTATGACGAGATGCCTCGCCACGAATCTCACCAGAGTCACGTCGACATTCTATATTCATACAGAATAATAATATCCTACATAGGCGTATATATTAACATATATATGTATCTATAGTTACATAATTATATTATATACTCTTTGTATCTATTATATATGACATATATGATAACCTCCTAACAGTCCTTGCTCATTTTCTGCGGGTAAGTTACTGTAATGGGATCGGTCAACGGCAATTTGCGTATTATCGTCGGTTGCTGGAAATGTTCCTATGCGTGCGTTTACAGGTGTGTGAAACGACAACGACCTACTCCCTAGCGGAACGAGGGGGGCAGGGCGCTCGTGTCCAGCACTTATTCGGGGAATTAGCGTATGCAGTTTACTGCCGTGTGTCCTGTACTGTTGTGCGCCGATCTACGCAAATAATGTCATAACCTTCCGAGTAAAGATATATTATTATATACTATATATATATATATAATTATATAGGTACCATCTTATATATTTATATATTTAAGAGAGAGAGACGCAGAGAGGAGCGGAAGAGCACGAAGACGATATACTTAACATACATATATATATATATAATATATATATATAGTATATATATTAAGTTAATATCGTTCTTCCGTATATATATATGGAGACGGAGTGAGAGAGAGAGAGAGAGCGGTGCTTTACGAGTTAAAGAGGCTGTATTCGTGTTGCAGTCCTGTAGAACGAGTTGATGCTTTCACGTTCGGTGATGTGCCGTCCAAATCAGCCGACAAAGCCACCTCACTCACGCGCACTTCTCATCAGGGGCTGGAGTTTGCTGCTGCAGATACTACTGACACGACTTTCGATCGGCACTGTGTATGGTAAATAGACCCACCGTGGTTTCCTTCATCCACTCATATCAGATGTACAGATAATAGGATATTAGATAGTAGATTGAGGATAGTACGTAGATTAGGATAATAGATAGTAGATAATTAGAAGGTCGTAATTTCTATCATCTTACTATTGCCTAACATCATGTTGATGGTCACCCGCCATAGCCAACAAAGTACATCTGGTATGAATAATTGGATGCTTGTGCAGTATATCACCCACCTATAATATCACTGTGTATGCGACCTAAACTGTCGTGGATTGACCTAGTAGTGTTCGTTTTCATAGCATTAATTATTGCCTGATCCATACGGCTCTGCTATACTGCTCAATGCATTAACAAACTTTACGACCTGCTAACAAGTTTATGTCTGCTGAGATCATAGTTCTGTGCTGCATAGCTTGCATTTTCCTTCTATTTAACCGTAACAAGTTAATAAAAGTATCGTTACACTAACACACAAACACACACACACACACACACACACACACAACACACACACACACACACACCACACACCACACACACTACTTAGATTATATATATTATATATATATTTATACATACTATAATTATCATCAAGGAGCGCTATAATTGACAAATGATACGCTCCTGACATTAATCAATTAATATAAAATGACTCATTGTATACGCTTCCTGATATATATATCATACAGCGAGAGGAGAGGCACGATGACACCACGAAAATCAGATGAGAGAGAGAGAGAGAGAGAGAGAGAGATGAGAGAAGAGACGTAGGAGAGAGACGATGAGCAGAACGAGACGAGAAGAGAGCAGAGAGAGCTTCACAATATAAGATGATAGGGACAATGATGCATTCATGTACTGTCAAAAGCTCATTCACCCTCTTGTACTATTGACTCAAATTATTAAACACAGGTCGACCGTCTACACGTGGATGCTGCACAATGTTACACTCGTATACTGAAAAAGGTGATCACCTCACTGACATCTTCTGGGCCTCTGCTATCCCATCCTTGTACAGTGCGCGTTCATTTTCACCGATAGTATCAAACCCCATACAGCAGCGTAGGGCGGCAATACAGAACATAGATAGGAATCATATTAAAGAATCTGAAAAAACAAAAAACACTATCTAAATATTAAGACACGAAACCTCCCAAAGCTTTAGTGCATTATATATAATTTATTGAACTATAATCATGAATTTATTAGTATTACTATATTATTTATTTTTATTTATTATAAATTTATTATTATCAGATCTTGATCACGTGCTTCTGATAACGCATCCATGATAGTCACGGCTGAAGTTTCTCTAGCAACCGAGACGAACGCTCGTTCAAGCGCGGGACGATTGAAAAAAGATAGGTGACCAGTGGAGGCTGTGGGGAGTACCGTGAGCTGGTGACGGCCCACAAGAACCACCATCAACAAATACAAACATCTACAACCAGCGTCGGCTGATGGCACGAATCAGCGTGTATCCGGTCACACAACGTGGAGGAGAAAGGAGACGAAGCAGGAACGACCTCACATGGCGGATGAGGTATGCGACGCAGGAGATAACGCGTTTCCGGATCCGTTCCTCCTCACTATTTTTTATTGGTTTGTTGTCCCCTTTCTGTGTCTCTCGATATCTACGTCGTTATCTCAGTTAACATTATTACGTATTTCTGATTTCGTAGCCACAAGTCCCCTCTTTGTATGTATAGCACCCCCACCCACTTAGGATTCCGTTAACATGTTGTTTGGATTCCGTTACATGCCCTTTCTAATTTAGCGTACAGTGACCTTTCGGTTCGTTACATGTCATTTCGATTCCGTTACATGCCCTATTCTAATTTGGGTACATGACCTTTCGGTTCCGTTTACATGTTCATTTCGATTCCGTATTACAGTTTCTTTTAAATTCTGTTAGATGGCAGTGGGTAAAAGTTCACTGGAAGTTACAATACGCTTACATCTTAATTTAAATATTTATTTTGATCGTTAGATTTAATTGAATCTAAATAATTTTAGCATGTCCGTGTCTATTTAAAGTGACGCATGACCACGCGCTGTCCTATAACCGTCTGCATTTTGTACTGACGTTAAATATTGTGATGTTTTTATCACTACGTTCACTACTGAGCTAATACTGCGCGACACCACTAGACAATGACTATCCAGTCAGACGCCAAGCTCAACGGCAGCAGTGTTGCTCCAGTGGAAGCAGGTAGAGAGAAAAATAAAAACACAAATAATAACTAATAAATGTTTTCAATAATTTACAGATAATGGTATTTTCTTGATGATACTTTTTTATGAGTGCATCTGGTAAAACTCTTACAATTTAACCCGTTTTACATTTTCGCTGTTTATGGCTAAAAAAATAAATAATCCGGATGGATGATTTTATTTGATTAGCTTGTAACAGCACAAGACAGAGGTCTTTAGCTTTCTCACCGCTTTGATGCAGGCTTGGTCTTGATACGTATCAACGAGCCGGAGAATCAAATCCCTCATCCTTAAGTTGCCAGGCAAGAAACAGCAGAGCCGTATTCGGCGCTGAGTATTGGAATGTGTCCCTGTGTGTGATGTGTGACATGGCTGTGTGAAGTGTGTGTGGCATGTGCCGTCGGTGTCGACTGCGGTCGCAGTGCGATCGTGTGTGGATTGTGTCGTCGCGTGATGTGTGCGTGTGACGTTGTGTGTGTGTGCTGCGCAGGTGATGTGTGGTGTGATGGTGTGTGTATGTGTGCGTGCGTGGTGCGGTGGTGCTGTGCGCGCGTGACATGATGTGTGCGTGCGTGCGTTCGTGCGTGAACGTGCGTACGTCCGTGTGTGCGTAGTGTGTGTGGTTGGTGCGTGATGCGCGTGCGTGCGTGGTGTGCCGCGTGTCTGTGTGTCTACAACTTTCGCGTATACGTCTCGGTTACTTACGCCCTTCCGTGAAGAATGCGTTGTATGATGCAAGTTGAACAATATATCAGTAGATACGTCGTAGCGCGCACAATCGAAGCTCACACGCACAGTTTCATCAGATAAAGAAGCCATTTTTTTAATATTTCAGAAGAGAGATACGATTATGCTAAAAAACTGAAGCTGGCAACACGCGATCTTCAACAGGCACGTATACGCGCTACATCCATGCACATTACCTGTATGGACCTACTATGCTCTCTTGTCTCTCTCTTCTCTCTCTCTCTCTCTAGTCTCTCTCTCTCATCTCTCTCTCTCTCTCTCTCTCTCTCTCTCTTCTCTCTCTCTCTCTCTCTCTCTCTCTCTCTCTCTCTCCTCTCTCTCTCTCTCTCTCTCTCTCTCTCTCTCTTCCTACGCGAATTGCGTGCTTCATTTATTACATCTGGCATGTAATTTACATGATTAACGAAATGGAAATGTCAATATTTCTGCACTTATTATTTACTCAGTTGATTGACTAGTTTTTTTGTAATAGCATACATATCAGAAACATATGCTTCCGTTGGGTTTTTCTTTCTAGCGTATACTGCAACGAATGTACAGCATATCGCGAGCAGATAATCTGTTTATATTCTCTTATATAGTCATGTATAATTATATACATAGTTCTAACATGGTTTATGTTGTTGTACAGTTATGTATGCACACAGCTCTAACAGGTTAGTTACATAGTCGTGTATGCATACAGCTCTAACATGGTTTATATGTTGTTATATTTAATCATGTTATTATATTTGTTATTATTAGCGCTAACATGTGTTCATGTGTTAGACGTATCTCACTATCGTTATTCTATGACAGTGGGGAGAGAAGCTGGGTCGCCTGGAGGTGGAGAAGAGACAAGCTGTCATGGCGGAAGACTTCGACAAGGCGAGTCTAAAGAAAATCCAGATGGATGAGATCCGACTACAGGTGCGGAAGGAGATCACGGATAAAAACCTACTAGAGCTCAACGCTGTACGTATATAAACCCTCCACCGCCGTGTGTCGCCAACTTTGCCGCACGTCGGCATTTGAAATGTAGGGGAAAACCTAAGGAAATGTCCTATTAAAAAAATGTCGTGAAAATGCAGAGAAACAATCTATAGAATATGTCGGGAAACCCTAGAGAGAAATGCAGGGAAAATTCGATGTAAGAATGTCGGGAAAATGCAGGGAAAAACGTTTATGAAAAAATGTCGGGAAAAATTGCAGGGAAAAATTCTATAGAAAAATGTCAAGAAAAATGTCAGGGGGAACAAGGAAATAACTTCGCGTTGATAGTGGTCGTGAAGAATCCGATTGGTTTCCTAGTAACGTGACGCACGTTGAGAACGTTCTTTTGTTTAGTGTTGTGAATATCATTATATATTGGTGGGCGCACGTTCGATCGCATCATCGGTTTTATGCATTATTTTGTCGATGGTTCTCAGAGTTATATTTTGCAATATGATGCTCGCGGAATAATGGTTATGAATTCGTTTTTTGTAGCCATCATCTGGGTATCGACCATCAACAGTAGGTAAGTTCCTGAAATTTTATACAAATCTGCTGACAAATTATATATGAGAGATTCAAATGAGGAGAGCGAGAGTAGGCGCGCATGCGAGTTAGAGAGGTTGAGTGAGTTAGAGAGAGCGAGAGAGGAGGGAGAGAGAGAGAGGGGGAGGGAGAGAGAGCGAGAGAGGGGGAGAAAGAGCGAGAGAAGGAGAGAGAGAGGGGGAGGGAGAGAGGGAGACAGCGCGCGCACGCGAGAGAGAGAGGTCGGGAGAGGGAGTGAGAGAAACAGAGATAGAGAGGGAGAG
>NW_014577652.1:77603-92990 GCF_000485595.1 Priapulus caudatus | reverse complement strand
CACGTACGTGCGCGTCATCAATAAACCCACGTACGTGCGCGTCATCAATATACACACGTACGTGCGTGTTATCAATATACACACGTACGTGCGCGTCATCAATATACCCACGTACGTGCGCGTCATCAATATACACACGTACGTGCGCGTCAACAATTGCGTGGTGTGACATGTTTGTTTGAGCGCTACATAATTACTGTTTATTGTTTGTTATAATTATTATAATAATTACTTACCCCGTACGCACAGTTTTTTTCCCAAGCAAGTTCCGGAATACAGCCAATCAGCGCACTCCATTCACTCGACTTCCTCGAAGCAACAATGAAAAATGAAACAAATTTCACCTTATCCCTAACCTTATCCCTAACCCTAACCCTAACACTAACTTTAAACCAACTCACACGCTTATATACAAACACATCGTACAAAACACTATCTATGGTGTATCCGGAACTCGCGTGGGAAAAATATTTTCGCACCCCGTAGAATGCAAAATTTGATAAGGTATCAAACTGGTGCGCCTGGCGCGTGCCAAATTGTAGCGTACAGATACAAAAGTCTGAAGCGGGCTAAGTTGGCACGGATTGACTGTGCATGCGCAGTTTAGCCTGTTACGTCACTCGACAAACAGCCACTGTACTTTTATGTGACCTAAATAACGCTAGGCGCATGCGTATTGCAAAATCGGACGCGCGCCTGGCGCCACACTGCGTACAGACACGCTCAAAGCGGGCTAACTTGGTACGCTCCAAGTTATCCCGCTTCGAAGCGAGCCTGCATGGCCCTCCTTCATTTGCGTGGCCAAACTGGTGCGGACCAGCGCGTATTTGGAGCGGGATAGCGTGTACACACTGTAAACGATTTGTTATTAATGATGTTATTGATGTTGCGAGTATTTATTAATGATATTGTAACTGTCGCGACTGCTCGCATAACGACCCACGGTCTTACTCCTTGGTCACCGAGCATCTATGACGTCACGTGCTGACGTAGAAAGGAACACGGCACACGATACCATTCATTATATATCCTATACCACACAAGTTACCACACAAGTTGCCACACAAGTTTGGATCTACTTCATCATTTCTACATGAACTCGCATTTCTGTTTACATTTTGGTTGGCACAAGTTGGTGTGGGAAGTGTGGTACTTGTGTGGTATCCTATATTGATTGTTTAATAGATGTTAAGAAGTAATATGATATAGTCTCTCACTCCTTCTGCCTTCCTTCCGGCTCCTTCTCCTCCTCCTCCTCCTCCTCCTCCTCCTCCTGCTCCTCCGCCTCCTCCTCCTCCTCCTCCTCCTCCTCCTCCTCTTCCCCCTTCCTCCTGTTCCTCCTCCTCCTCCTCTTCCTCCCCCTCCTCCTACTTCTCCTCCTCCCTCTCCTCTTACTCATTCTCCTCCTCCTCCTCTTCTCCCTTCCTCCTGCTCCTCCTGCTCCTCCTCCTCCCCCTCCTCCTGCTCTTCTTCCTCCCCCTCTTCCTGCTCCTCCTCCCCCTCCTCCTGCTGTTGCTGCTGCTGCTCCTCCTCCTCTCCCTCCTCCTGCTCCTCCTCCCCCTCCTCCTGCTCCTCCTGCTCTTCCTCCTCCCCTTCTTCCTCCTCCTCTTTTTCCCCCTCTTCCTCCTCCTCCTCCTCCTCCTCCTCTTCCTCCCCCTCCTCCTCCTCCCCCTCCTCCTCCCACTACTCCTCAATCTCTTCAAGAGGTAAGATAGTACGCCACACAGACTTTTATTTCCAGACTTCCACCTTAATGACACTCGATCATTGAGTTCATGTGTTTTCTCATCACGTTCTCGTGTGTTTTCCCCCGCAGTGCTATCCCAGCGTGCGCGCGCCTCCGACACTCTCGGTCCTCTCATGCCGTACGCTACCACGCCCAGCATCGGTGTCTATCCACCTAGTTACGCTGCTGGTGCCGGCGACGATGACGATGCTAGTTCTAGCAGCGATGGCGGAAGTCCGGTCCGCGTTAGCCCCGTGGGAAGCCCCTATAATGACGCTTCCGGTTCCGGTGAGTTGCTGCTGTAAGCTGTTGACGTTTGAAGTAGTAGTGGCGCGTGGCTAGAGAGGTGGAATCGAGCGATAGAAGTGGTGGAATCGAGCGCGTAGGAAAGCGTGCGGCCGTTACCGTGTTCATGTACATACTCTGAAACGGTGCGGCCCGTAACGTGGATAATATGCTGCGAGTACACGTCAGGTGATACCGTCACGCACGCGCACACACGCGTGCGCACTCACGCACGCACACGCACGCACGCACGCGCAAGCACGTACGCACACGCACGCACACTCACGCACCCGCACGCACACTCACGCACATGCACGCACGCACCCACACGCACGCACGCGCACACATTCGCACGCACGCGCAAGCACGTACGCACACGCACGCGCAAGCACGCACGCACACGCACGAATGCGCACGCACGCACGCACACACGCGCACGCACACTCACGCACGCACACACACGCACGCACGCACGTACACACACGTACGCGCAAGCACGCACACGCACCCACACGCTCAAGCACGCACGCACGCGCCCACACATGGTTACCGGTAAAGATTCGGAATGGAATCAACATGAAACGTGGGTATTTAACTCGCCTGCAGCTGTGCGTGCGTATTTCTCATTCAGACGTCAAATAAACCTATAGGCGAGAGCGCGGGAAAAATTATTCTCTGAATAATCCGTGTCAGACGATACACTCGTCATGTTTAATTCACGCTAAAAAATAATCACCATGGTAACATATTTCTACTCTTTCTTCTACTCTTTCTTTCTCTCTCTCTTTAGCTATTGGTCACCGTAGTTCACCAGACGGTCGTCAGCATTCTCAGGATATCGATGATATAGGTACACGTGTGCTTGCTGTTGGTTATTCGCACTCTATCTTTAGTAAACAGTCACACACTTATTGTTATTCCCACTCCATATATAGTGAACAGTCACACACTTCTTGTTGTTCTCACTCTATCTTTAGTAAACAGACACGCACTTCGCTGCTTTCTTCCTGCACTGTCGCACAGTGGTTACTGCTTGTTATGTCCTACACGTAAATAATCACGCGTGACGTGAAGGTATTAGGAATGTCATAACATAATATCGACTATAACATATCTATAGAACATATTATGACACTCCTGAAGGGCATTAGTTCTACAGCCGACATGTGCGATCAGACTCAAAGGGAGCTGGTTAGTTAGCGAGGTACGTTTATATTCACTCTGCTCTGTTTTCGTTATAATAATCTTTACTCTGATTTAATGCAACCGCCCTTGTACTGGTGTAAGGAGTGCAAGGCACGCATGATTTCTGCAAACCCAACTTGTGGTTGATTGTCAAGGTTTGACAAGCTAATAGTGGTGCGTGCATAAATTCTAACAAAACGCGGGTAATTTCAAGACGAGATAAAAGGTAATTATATGCGTTTATCTACTCCTGTATGTTGATTTCCATCATAACCCCACTCCCCCCTTAGTTGTTGTGCGCAACGACTTCTCGTCAAACAAGTCCATTCAGTAGACGCATATACATAAACAAAAAAAAATAAATAAAAAATACTTCCATGCGACGATCAATGTGTCATGTCGCGATGATCATGTTGCGCATGCGCACATGCCGATCAGCAAAACAACTGATGTACACGTAACTCCAATAATGAAACCACGAGGGCTATGACGTCACGAGCTAATTACGCATAGCTAATTCATAGGTATGTTATTGACAGCGTTAGTAAGACAGACTAATGCCGAAACTACTGCACTAAATATGAGAAATTACTACACTAAATACGAAACGAAGGGACAGATGATTCTAATAGAGATAAACTAGATGTATGTAAGTATAATGATTCTAAAAGCAGAAGGTAGACGTATGTAAGTAGATAATTCTAAAAGCGGTAAGCTAGATGTATATATATATATACCATATATATTGTAGCGGCGAAACCCCACAGCGCCATGCGGAAAAGGTTATGGCAATGCGAGAACGCAACCGGGTCAGGAGAAGTATGAAACAGGGAGGGGGGGGGGGGGCTGGATGAGTCCAGCGGCGGGACGGAGGTTCAAAGAGAGCCGTGGATCGATATGGCGCCGTCTAGCTGGAAGCCCGTCATATATCCCGAATCTTGCGCATTGTGACAGCTCTAGACACTGGACCAGATGATCTATGACATAATATATATATACATGTAGATTATTTTAACAGAGTTTTAACAGTAACGCCGTACCTCCCAGCTCTAGCATCCTACATTCTATAGTCGCGCGCACGTCATCCTGGCTGGCTTCCCTCATCCCCGCTGAGCTCTCAGCCTCCTCCCGCTTGACGTAATAGATTTACTTCCCTCGTCACGTCTGTTTCCGTTTAGCGAGTTAAAAGAACTGATGCTATCTTAATCTTATCCGGACGCCCATGCCTGTGTGGCAGTAGAATCGTAAGTCGTAGGTGGAAGAGTGAGGGACTTTCCACACCTATAATTATACATGGTCTAAAGTTTGAACCGGGGTGTGATTGTGCGAACACGTGCGATGGATTCTAGTTGTGTCACGTGTTCGTTTGAAAATACAACCCGTGAATTCTCCAAGAATACGAAAGAATAGAAGATGACGAGAGAGAAGAAGAAAGAGAAGAAGGAGAAGGAGAAGGAGAAGAACAAGAACAAGAACAAGGACAACAACAAGAACACACAGAACAGCAACAATGAAGTGAGAAAGTGAAGAAACATTAGCAAGAAGAAGAGATGATGACGACGAGCGAAGAAGAAGAAGAAAAAGATGAAAGAGGAGAAGGAGGAGGAAGAGGGGGAGGAAGAGGAGGGTGAGAAGAAGAAGATGGCCAACTTAACTGCATGCAAAGACGTCACATTTTACTGTAAAATTTAAGGAGGCAAAACAACAATACACGTGCGTCTTGCCCTACGATCCGATTGCGGAAATGGATGCTGACCGTTTTTTGTATGGAACATGCATCATCTCAAAGAAAAAGCAGAAAATGTGGTCTGATTCAATGTGTGTTTTTATGAAAATATGTGTAAGCAGTGGTTAACATGTAGTGGTTATAGAGTAAATCGATACCAGTGCCGGCATTTATAGACCGTTGCTTCCTTTTAATTTATAGTTTAGTGTTAGTTAGTTAGAATAATTTCTTTCCTCGCTAATATAAGCAAGCTGTTGTATATATGGAATGCCTTGTAGTAATATATTATCGACACGCCGCCAATGCCATTGAGGTCCGTATGGTAGCAGAATAAACACTCCTTCACATACACGCGTAATTGAAAGATGTCTTAACAAAATCCGTACTATTAAGCTACTACTACTAACTCGACAACTATTAAGCTAACGGTCGTGCGAATAGAGTGTAACGTGGCAACACATCTTTAATAATTGCTGCCTTGTCTGCAAACCTGACCGTTTCATTCTATTCGCTTTATGGCCGCAGCACGCTGTGTGCACTATCGCCTTTATGCTTCCTCACATTAAAGAGAGAAACCGCTAGTAATTAAGCCTATTGAGAAAAGAAGCTACCGCGAGGACGTATAAGAAGTTCTAATTGAAATCGAGCTATCGTCTCGCGGAGAACAACTTTAATTAAGCGGAATCCCTCACTCTGTCACGGTGACAGTAGCGTTTAGATCGAGTTATCTGACGGCGGGCCATGAAGCCATAGCAACGACGTGTGATGGAGCGACAGCATCATTCATACGCATGTATGCCAATACTCGGTCAGCATACACGCTCACCCCCCGCAACGCCCACTACACAATGCACGCAGCAACGCAACACACACACACAGCACACGGCACGCACGCAACGCACACACACACGCACGCACCACACACACAGCACCACACACACATACACACACCCACACACACACACACACAGCCACACACACACAAACACATACAACACACAGCGCGACGCACGCAGCGCACACGACACATACACACACACGCACGCACGCACCCTACACACATACACACATCACGGCACAGCACGCACCACCGGCACGCCGCACGCCACACACACACACACAGCAACAGGATTTTTCACACACACACACCAGTCTGACACACCCCATACGTCTGTTCTACAGAACGTTTCGTAGCAGCAGCGGGCAGGCCCGCCGCTTTCTTTGATTATGCCTGAAGTCCGTGGGTCGATTCTGAGCAATTTCACGTTGTGTTCCCGATCCTCAGCGTTCTGCGCATATGGCGTCGATTTGATTTGCGGCGTAGTGTGACGTCACGGGAAGTAACGGGGGTGTATCTGTGCTCTGAGTCTGAGATGAGGGGCAGGGATTAATGGTGGAGTGGAGAGGTGGATAAGTTGAAAGAGTGAGGATGAAAAGTGAGATAAACAGGTTGTTGATGTGGGGGATGATGGTAGGATATATTGATCGAAGGTAAGATATGGGTTAGTCAGGACCGGGGTGGATGTACGGATAAAAGTGAGAATAGGAATATAGATAGGATTTATGACATGGTGATAGATGGTAAAGGGATTTATATGAATGTGGATGAAGTGTGGAATTAAGTGATGAAATCAAGGGATTCAGGGAGAGACAGATCGGGATTAACGGGATTGGTAACGATAAGTCAAGAAGATTCCGAAATATGTATCATGGATCTTGAGCGGGTTAGATTTCGGGAAATTGTATTGCTTACGGGATGGATATTGTAACGGAAATGGAACTATTAGAATAGTGCGATGAAGCACTGAATATGATAATCAGGAATGTAGTTAGTTGAACTACTTGAGAAGACAATTTCACGTAAGCGGGTGATATTTAGTTGATAAAGCAGGGAATAACAGATGTAAAATTATATTTTTCTCGTGGAACGCGCGTTGATTCGAGGCTTATTAGAGAAGTTATATCTCTCTATATTGTATATATTGTATGGTAGCGAGTGTATTCACGCGCGGCTAACACAGTTTGACGGACTAGCACACATGTACCGAACTACACCGCGGCTACACAGTGTGACGTATAGCACAATATTGTACCTGGTAATTCACATTGTTGTGGCGCGCTATATTCACAGTGGTGACCTGACAGCAATATTTTATTTCTCGTAAACATCTCTGCGGTCTTAACATCAGTGTGACGACTAGCACGTACAATGTATCCTGTAATCAACGCGGCTAATCACAGTAATGACGTCAGTCACATATGTACCGGTAACACACGCGCTAAACCAGTGGTTGTACGATTCTAGCACTATTTTATGTATCGTAACAGCTACGCGGTTATACACTTATGTGTTGTACTTACATGTTCTATCTATCTATACCTTTGTAACTATCTATCCGCCTAACACAGGATACGCAGCACATATGTACCGTAAACACGCGGCTTAACACAGTGTGACGACAGCACAACGTGTACGCGTAACACACCGCTAACCAAGTGTGACGACAGCAACACATTTACGTCAACGACGCGGCTAGACCACTATGACGTCAGCACTATGACCTCGCACAAACGGCGCTAACACACGTCGCTCGACGCACAGCACCACCATTGTACCGTAACACACGCGCTAACACACTGTGACGACAGCACACATGTACCGTAAACACGCGGCTAACACAGTGTGACGACAGCAAATAGTACAGTAACAACACCGGCTAACACAGTGTGACGACAGCACACATGTACGGTAAGCAACACGCGCTAACACATGTGACGACAGCACATATGTCCGTAACACTACGCGCTAACACAGTGTGACGAACAGCACACATTACGTTAACAACACGGCGGCTAACACAGTGTGCGACAGCACATATGTACGAACACACAGCGCTACACAGTGTGACGTACCGCATCACATGGTACCGTAACACCGCGGCTCAACACAGTGTGAACGACAGGTTGCACATATGTACGAAACACACGCGGCTAACACAGTGTGAGCGACAGCACACATGTAGCCGTATACACAGCGCGCTAACACAGTGGACGACAGCATCACAGTACGGGTAACACACGCGGCATAACCAGTGTGGACGCACAGCACATATTAACCGTAAACCCCGCGGCGCTAACACGTGTGCGAACAAGTAAATATGTACCGGTAACGCAACGTCGGCGAACACATTTGTGACGACAGCAACACATGTAACCGTAACGCACGCGGCTAACACAGTGTGACGGCAGCACTATTACCGTAACACACTGGCGCGCTAATACGACGAACTCCGCATTGCCTCTGCACAAGCCACGCTCTAGAATTAGACTGTTGAGAGAATTAGAGTCCGAAGCCGGCGCGCGTAAATCTAATGAGAGGCGGAGTGTGTGCAGCCATGGCTTCTCTCCTCACTCGAGTGAAATCTAAGTCAGCGGCGATTCGTTTTTAAACGTCTCCCGCACGGTGTCGTCACTTCTCATTTCGTCACGAAAATCGGTGTTTAGCTATGGTCGTACGTCACTAAATCACGTGTTTAGCTAGTTGGCGGACGGTCACGGTTTAGTCACGTGTTTCCGCTAGTGTGCGTACGTGCACTAGTCACGTGTTTAGCTAGTGTACTACTCCACGTTAGTCACGTGTTGCTAGTGTGCGTCTCACGTAAGTCACGTGTTCTAGCTAGTGTGGCGTAGTCCACATAGTCACGTGTTTAGCTAGTGTACGTACGAAATCGTCGTGTATATCTGCATACTGTAAAGGTTTAGATCTGATTAACGTGGCGGGTGTCTGTACATACATGTAATACGTAAATATATATATAATATATTAATATATATATATATATATTTATTATTTATTTATTATTTATATATGTGTATACATGTGTATATGGTATATCTATCCAGGGAGTAAATTATTATATATATCTCACCTATATATAATTATATATTATATATATATTATAAATAATGTATACAAATACTTATATACATATACACATATATACATATAGCACATATATAACCATATATACATATAATACCTATACACATATATGCAATATAATACATGTATGCATATACATATATGTATTATATATATATATTTATATTTATAGATAGATATATAGATATTTGGACTCATTTATTGTCAATAACATTGAACTTTGTGAACACGAGTATGAGAACAAGAAATAACCATCACACGTTGCGTCTTTACTGCAACAATCAGTGACTTAGTATTCATTGTTTTTGTGAATGTTGACTGCGTGACCGACCATGCTGGCTTATACTATGTAGCACGCTGCTGCTGCCGGCGTGGGAATTGCTTGCAGGGTTCGCTCATGTATTTTAATTTGATCCAGTATACCGTGCACCACCGCCGCTGTGAAGCGGTGGGTGTGTGTGTGTGTGTGTGTGTGTGTGGTTGTGTGTGTGTGTGTGTGTGTGTGTGTGTGTGTGTGTGTGTGTGGTGTGTGTGATGTGTGTGTGTGTGTGTGGTGTGTGTGTGGTGTGTGCTGTATGTGTTGTGTGTGTGTGTGTGTTGTGTGTGGTTTGTGTGTGTGTGTGTGTGTGTGTGTGTATGTAGTGGTGTGTGATGTGTGTGTGAGCGACACGTACCTCGGTACTGCCACGTCTGCGCCTAAACACAGTCACGTGATCGGTGCCTAGCGACGTGATTCACGCGAACGTGTGCGGAAATAAACACTAGATACGCCGCTGTGTTACCCTCCCGACTGTCGCTGTGTACCCCTACCCCGACTGCCGCTGTGTTATCTCTAACCCGACTGCCGCTGTGTACCCCTACCACGCCCGACTGCCGCGTGTTACCCCTACCCCGACTGCCGCTGTGTTACCCTAACCCGACCTGCCGCTGTGTACCTACCCGACTGCCGCTGTGTTACCCCTACCCCGACTGCCGCTGTGTTACCCCTACCCCGACTGCCGCTGTGTTACCCCTACCCCGACTGCCGCTGTGTTACACCTACCCCGACGCCGCTGTGTTACCCCCTACCCGACATGCCGCTGTGGTTACCCTACACGACTGCCGCTGTGTTACCCCTACCCCGACTGCCGCTGGTTACCCCACCCCGACTGCCGCTGTGTTACCACCTACCGCCGAACTGCCGCTGTGTTACGCCGCATACCCGACTTTGCCGCTGTGTATCCCCTACCCCGAACTGCCGCTGTGTTACACCTACCCGACTGCCGCTGTGTTATCCCCTACCCCGAATCCGCTGGTACACACCTTACCCCGACGCCGCGTGTTATCCTCCCGACTGCGCGCTGTTACAGACCTACCCCGGGGACTGCCGCTTGTACCAGCCTAGCCCGACTGCGCGCTGGTTAACCCCTACCCCGCCTGCCGCTGTGTTACACTACTCCGACTGGCCGACGTGTTATCCCTACGCCCGACTGCGCTGTGTTACACCACCCCCGCTGCGCTGTGTTATCACCTACCCCCACTGCCGCTGTGTACCCCTACCCCGACTGCCGCTGTGTTATCCGCCTACCCGACTGCCGCTGTGTACCCCTACCCCCGACTGCCGCTCGTGTTACCCTACGCCGACTGCCGCGTGATTACCCCTACCACGACTGCCTGCTGTGTTACGCCTACCACGACTGCCGCTGTGTCCCCTACCCGACTGCCGCTTGTGTTGCACCTACCGCCCGACTGGCGCTTTGTAGCCGCCTACCACCCGACTGCCGCTGTGGTACCCCTACGACTGCCGCTGTGTTACCCCTACCCGACTGCCGCGTGTTACCCTACAACGACTGCCGCTGTGTTACCCCTACCCCGCTGCCGCTGTTTAACACCTACCCCGACTGCCGCTGTGTTTACCCTACCCGACTGCCGCTGTGTACCCCTACCCACTGCTCTGTGTACCTACCCGAGTATTGTATATACTCGTATACTCTATAAAGTATCCTCTATAGGTTCTTGTACACTTTCTTGTATGTACTTGCTATAAACTCCTCTATAGCGTATCTCCATATTCGTGTTGTTGTGCACAGCGGCGTGCGTGCCGTGTACTTGTGTTTGGCAGCGGAAGCATTTGAACGGTATTAACACGACATTAACAGTAATAATAGGCGAAAGAGAGTAGAGAAACCATTAAGACTTTGGTTAAGTAAATGCATTCGGGTTTATCTACATCCTCTTATTATTGAAACTTTCTAAGAGCCTTGGTACTCGACCACCGAGCCGCTGTCACGGTTAACTCAGGGTGAATTATCAAGCCTATATTAAAACGTTTATGCAAGAGAATAAGGTTATTATTATTTAACCACGCGTTTAACCAGTGGCCATTTTCTGAATGTATCGCGGGGACCTGCATGTCAACTGTTTATTATTCATTCTCGCTATCACACTCAATCTCTGTAGCATCAATAACCACAATCCCCCTCAACACGTGTCCGTCACGTGTTGGTCAACACACGAGAGCACCACACTCGTGCCGTGGCTGAGTTAAACACCTCACACTATACAGTACAGACGAGTCTGAGTTAACCTCAACTCGTGTCCGTGGCTGAGTTAAGCTCAGCCGCTGTCCGCTGCTGAGTAACCTCAACTCGTGTCCGTGGCTGGTAACCTCACTCTGCAACACATCAGCTCACTCACACATACACTCGCAACACGTGGTTGAGTTTAACCTCAACTCAGATCTACCGTGGCTGAGTTAACCCCAACTCGCACTGGCTGAGTTAAACACACACCCCTCGTGACTGGTTATAAACCGCTCTCATACTGATTCTGCTAGGACAACTACCCTTGACATTAACCACCCGGCACAATTACCCCCCGGACAATTACCCCCCCGGACCAAATTACCCCCCGGACAATTACCCCGGACAATTACCCCCGCGACAGATTACCCCCCGGACAATTACCCTCGGAAATTTTACCCCTCACAACACACACCCCGGAACATTTACCCCCCGCAAACACCCCCCCGGCCATTTACCCCCCGGAACATTTACCCCCGGCCAACACACCCCCCGGACATTTACCCCCCGGCCATTACCCCCCGACACCACCCGGACATTTACACCCCATGCCGGAACATTTAACCCCCGGACAATTACCCGGTCATTACCCCCCGGACAATCTATCAGATACGTACCCGCGCTCCCGTTGATCCGCCATCTTGTTAACCATGCAGCCATTCTCTCCGTGACGAAAACTTGACAACAGGCGTGGACGCATACATTCCAGAGACGTGGCAAGATAAAGCTCTTCAATTGTTAGATTTTTCAATTACGCGAAGCTGCGTGGAGTTGTATAGATAACCGTAGATGCTCCGCTTAAGTATCAGTTTAAATACAGTGAATGCATATTTTCTTTTAACGTAGCGCCACTGTGTGTTACGGCGACGACGAGCTTTAAAATGAGTCGATGCCGCCCAGAAGATAAAAACTGATGAATCACTGTCAAGCGTAGACACGTACATGCGTGCACACGCACACACTCTTGCGCACGCACGCATAAATCGCACGCACACACGCACACACACACACACACACACACACACACACACATGAACACACACACACACACACACACACACACACACACACACACACACACACACACACACACATGCACACACGCACGCCCGCACACATACACACACACACACGCACGCACGCAACGCACGCACACCGACACATAGAGGCATGCGTGCACGCACACAGATGCTGACGTACGTGTCAGTTTAACATTATATCTAAACTCAGCTAGCTGTAACGCAGTGCTCAGCAATGTGCAAAACTCAGTATCTATAGAATATAACAATAGGAACAATAGGACTACGCCAAGGACAACATGTAAATATCAAGGTAAGTAAAACGTTCTCTTTTTCCTTTTACAGCTCATTGGTCTATTGCATGCACTTATCAATTCAAAATGTTCTATAGACTACTCGTCAATGATACATATATATATATATATATCGCACATATGAAAGAAAACATGGCAGAAATGAATGGTGCGATTTTCTCAGGTAAGTGAAAACCCAAGCAGCAGATGCATGAATGTGTGTGCATGTCTATATTCGTTCTAGTCGCTAGTTTTTTTGTATTATATTAAAACGGACCTTGATTGTATTCGTTCGTCCGTGAAACTACATGAAGAGCTCTTTATCCTCTTCTGAATTCTTTATCTAACAATAAGAACTTACTCGGCGTGATCGGAATTATTTCTAATTCATGGTCATCGTTAATATTGCTCATATTTTGCTAATAAAGATCGAAATGCAATTCCGTTTCTAACTTTATCATATTTTGAGAAAGAAGAAGAAAGAGGAGAAGGAGAAGGAGAAGGAGAAGGAGAAGGAGAAGAACAAGAACAAGAACAACAACAAGAACAACAACAAAAAGAAGAAGGTAAAAAAAAAATTGGAAGAAGAAAATGATGATGACGACGACGAAGAAGAAGAAAAAGATAAAAGAGGAGAAGGAGGAGGAAGAGGAGGAAAAAGAGGAGGACGAGAAGAAGAAGACTTAAATGCATGCGAAGACGTCACATTTTATGTGAAATTTAAGGAGGCCAAAACAACGATACACGTGCGTCTTGCCCTAGCGACCCGATTGCGAAAATGGATCGCTGACGTTTTTGTATGGACCATGCATCATCTCAAAGAAAAAAGCAGAAAATGTGCTGATTCATGTGTGTTTTATGAAAATATGTGTAAGCAGTGTTAAATGTAGTGTATATAAGTAATATAATACCAGTGCCGCATTTATATACCCGTTGCTTCCCTTTTATTTATAGTTTAGTTTAGTTTAGTTAGAAGTTTAATTTCTTTCCCGGCTAATATAATAAGCGCTTTGTTATATATGGATATGCCTTGTAGTATACGATTATCGACACGCGCCATCCATGAGGTCCGTATGTGTAGCAGAATCAACACTCCTTCACATACACGCGGTAACTTGAAAGATGCCTTAACAAATCCGTAACTATTAAGCTACTACTACTAACTACTACAACTATTAAGCTACGGTCGTGCGAATAGAGTGGAACGTGCAACGCATCTTTAATTGCCGCCTTGTCTGCAAACCTGACCATTTTCATTCTATTCGCTTGTATGGCCGCAGCACCGCTGTGTGCACTACGCCTTTATCTTCCTCACATTAAGAGAGAAACCGCTGTAATTTAAGCCTATTTGAAAAAGAAGCTACCGCGAGATGTTATAAGAAGTTCTAATTGAAATCGGAGTATCGCTTGTGGAGAAGCAACTTTAATTAAGCGGAATCCCTCACATCTATCACGGTGACGTAGCGTGTTAGATCGAGTTATCTGACGGCGCATGAAGCCATAGCAACGACGTAGTGATGGAGCGAAAGCATCATTCATCGCATGTATGCCATACGTTGGTCACATACACACCCACACACACACACACGCGCGCGCGCACACACACACACACACACACACACACACACACACACACACACACACACAAAATCACATACACACACGCACGCACGCACGCACGCACGCACGCACACACGCACGCACACACACACACACACACACACGTCTGACACACCCATACGTCTGTTCACAGAACGTTCGTACAGCAGCGGCAGTCGCGGCTTCTTTGATATGCCGAAGTCGTGGTCGAGGCTGAGCAATTCAACGCGACTCAGGAGTCTGCGCAGATCGGCGTCGATTGATGCGGCGAGTGACGTCACGGGAAGAACGGGGGTGTACGGCTCTGAGCTGAGATGAGCAGGGATCAATGGGGGGATGGAAGGGGATGAGTGTGGAAGAGTGAGGATGAAGAGGAAATAAACATGGATCAGTGGGGGATGAGGGGGGATAGAAGGAGATAGGTAGTCAAGAACGGGGGATGTACGGGGATAAAAGGGGATGAATAGGAATAAACAGGGATAACGATGGAAGATGAAAAGGATAAAATGTGATGAATGGGAATAAGTAGGATGAACTAGGATCAGGGAGAATAGACGGGGATTAACGGGGATGGAACGATAAGCAAGGAAGCACAACTATGTACAGGAACGAGCGGGGTTGGACGGGAAAGATGGCTAACGGAGGGAT
This sequence comes from Priapulus caudatus, assembly GCF_000485595.1. Taxonomy (NCBI): domain Eukaryota; kingdom Metazoa; phylum Priapulida; class Priapulimorpha; order Priapulimorphida; family Priapulidae; genus Priapulus; species Priapulus caudatus. Next base: position 78,005 of record NW_014577652.1, on the reverse strand, counting down.
ATGAACGGGAAAGGAACAAGAATAAGCAAGGAAGCACAAATATGTACAGGAATGAGTAGTGAACTACTGAGAAACAAGCGCGATCGGGTATATTAGGTAATAAACAGGGATAAACAGAGAAAAGATATTTCTCGTGAACGCGCGTGACGAGGCTATAGAGAGTATATCTCTCTATATGTATATATTTAGAGCGAGTAACACACGCGGCTAACACAGTGTGACGACAGCACATATGTACCGTAACACACGCGGCTAACACAGTGTGACGACAGCACATATGTACCGTAACACACGCGGCTAACACAGTGTGACGACAGCACATATGTACCGTAACACACGCGGCTAACACAGTGTGACGACAGCACACATGTACCGTAACGCACGCGGCTAATACGACGAACC
>NW_014577652.1:62679-75061 GCF_000485595.1 Priapulus caudatus | reverse complement strand
CTGCCGCTGTGTTACCCCTACCCCGACTGCCGCTGTGTTACCCCTACCCCGACTGCCGCTGTGCACAAACAACAAGAATAGAGACTATTCTGAATATATTCTTGTATAGTATCTTGTATATACTTGTATACTCTATAAAGTATTCTCTATATGTTCTTGTACACTTTCTTGTATGTACTTGTATATACTCTCTATAGCGTATTCTCCATATTCGTGTTGTTTGTGCACAGCGGCGTGCGTGCGGTGTACTTGTGTGTTGCAGCGAAGCATTTGAACGGTATTTACACGACATTAACAGTAATAATAGGCGAAAGAGAGTAGAGAAACATTAAGACTTTGGTAGTAAATGCATTTCGTGTTTATCTACCATCTTTTTATTATTGAAACTTTCTAAGAGCCTGTGTCCTCGACCACGAGGCCCGCTGTCACGGTTAACAGGGTGAATTATGCAAACCTATATTAAACGTTTATGCAAGAGATTAAGGTTATTATTATTTAACGCGCGTTTATACGCAGTGGCCATTTCTGAATGTTATCGCGGGGACTCTGCGTGTCAAACGTGTTCATTATTCATTCTCGATATTACACATCAATCTCTTGTAGCATCATAACCACCACATCCTCAACACGTGTCCGTCCGTGGTTGATATAGCCGTAACTCGCGTACGTGGCTGAGTTAACCACAGCTCGTGTCCGTGGCTGAGTTAACCTCAACTCGTGTCCGTGGCTGAGTTAACCTCAACTCGTGTCCGTGGCTGAGTTAACCTCAACTCGTGTCCGTGGCTGAGTTAACCTCAACTCGTGTCCGTGGCTGAGTTAACTTCAACTCGCGTCCGTGGCTGAGTTAACCTCAGCTTGTGTCCGTGGCTGAATTAACCTCAGCTCGCATCCGTGGCTGAGTTAACCTCAACTCGTGTCCGTGGCTGAGTTAACCTCAACTCGCGTCCGTGGCTGAGTTAACCTCAGCTCGTGACTGGTTTATAAACTGCTCTGCATCTGATTCTAGGACAACTACCCCCTGGACAATTACCCCCCGGACAATTACCCCCCGGACAATTACACCTTCAGGGACAATTAGCGCTCCGGAAATTTAGGCGCCAGACAGATTACCCCCGGACTGTTTACGGGACAATTACCCGGACATTTCCCCGGAGCATTTAACCCCGGACAATACCCCGGACATTTACCCCCCGACTTTACGGAGCAATCACCCCGGACATTTACGCCCGGACATTTCCGGGAATTACCGCGGTCAATTTACCCCCCGGACAATCTAATCAGATACGTACCCGCGTCGCGTTGATCCGCCATCTTGTAAGCCATGGCGGCCATTTCTAGGTCGGTGACGAACTCTTCGACAACAGCGACGTGACGCATACATCCAGAACGTGGCCAAGTAAGCTCTTCAGATGATTAGATTTTTTAATTACGCGAACCGCGTGGAGTTTGTATAGATAAGCGTAGATGCTCAGCTTAAGTATGCAGTTTAAATACAGTGATGCATAATATTTATTAGCGCGGCGAGACGAGCTTTAAAATGGTGGTGCCAGGAAGATAAAACTAGATGAATGGACTGTCAAGCGTAGACACGTAATGCGTGGCAACACGGCACACATATTGCGCACGCACGCTAAATTCGCACGCGACTCGCACACACACACACAACAACCCAACACACAACACATGAACAACGCACAAAACACACATAGCACACACCCACACAACACACACACACACACTGAACACACGCACAACACACACACACAACACACCCACACACATCACGCTCAGAGCATAAAGAAGTGCGGAACACACAACTGTTTACAACGCACGCACGCATGCACCGCACCGACACATAGAGGCATAGCGTGGTACGCACCAGATGCTGACGTACGTGTCAGTTATGAGGACTATACTCTAAATTACAGCATAGCCTGTAACGGCAGTTGCTAAGCAATGTTGCAAAACTGAGTTATAATTATGGAATACCACCAATAGGAACAATAGGCGCAAGGGCAACATGTATATCAGGTAAGTAAAACGTTTTTTTCCTTTTACAGCTCATTGGTCTATTTGGACGGCACTTTATCATTCAAAATGTTCTATAGACTACTCCGTCAATGATATATAATATAATATATTATATAGTATTATTATATATATATCGGCACTATGAAAGAAAAAATGGGCAAGAAATCAGGATGGTGCGATATTTTCTCAGTAAGTGAAACCAGAGAGGCATGAATGGCAATGAATGTGTGTGTATGTCTATATTGTTACTATGTCCGCTAGTTTTTTTGTATATTATTTAAAACGGCCTTGATTTGTGATTCCGTTCGTCCGTGAAAACTAATCATGAAGAGTCTCTTTATCCTTTCTATGATATTTTACATAACAATAGAAATTATCGGACTGATTGGAATTATTTCTAATCTGGTCATCGTTAATATTGGCTATTTTGGCTAATAATGTATCGAAATGCATTCCGTTTTCTAACTTATATCATATTTTAATTACATCATTACATCGACAGTCATGAGATTAATAAATAGGTTAATTACCGTACCCTTGATTAATGAATAGGTTAATTATCGTACTCTTAAATTAATGAATAGATTAATTACCGTATCTTGATTAATATAGGTTAATTACCGTACCCTTGATTAATGAATAGGTTAATTACGTAGCCTTGACTTAATGATATGGTTAATCGTATCATATAGATTAAAGTGATAGGATTAATTAACGCGTACCTTGATGTAATGAATAGGTTTAATTACGCGTCCTTTGATAATGAATAGGTTTTAAATTATCGTTACTTTAATTAATGAATAGGTTTAATTACCGCATCCTTGATTAATGAATACAGGTTAATTACGTAGCCGCTTGATTAATGAATAGTTTAATTCACGTTCTTGATTAATGAATAGGTTAATTAGCCGTATCGATGACTTATGAATAGTTTAACTTACGCCTTGATTAATGAATAGGTTAATTACCGTATCCTTGATTAATGAATAAGTTAATTACCCGTATCCTTGATTTATGAATAGGTTAATTACCGTACCTTGATTTAATGAATAGATTAATTACCGTACTCTTGATTATAAACCACGACTACGATGCATATACGTGTGACGTCATTCAGCGACGAGATGGTGTCGTGTGGCGCCCTCTGGCGTGCGTTACCTCACCCTCCTTCTCACCTTGCTGTATAGAGTTAAAGGAAGTCTCGCAGGAACTTCTTCCGCTAACTTCCGATTCCCTCGAGGAGGAAATCCTGTTTCCCGATGTACCTACTATGCAACCGGTGCCCGATGACGTCACCGCGAACGAGGAACCACGTGACGACGGTAAGAAAAAACTTTCATTTCTTTGTGGGTAATCTTTCTTTTTGTGTGCAATCGCGGAGGGAGCTTTGGGTTTCGGCGACTGCGTAGCTTTTGTGTTTGGAATTATAGCAGGCTTTGTGAGTTAATGATGTGCACGCTGTGATGTGGGGAAGCGTGGAGCGCGTAAGCCATAGGAACATATTTATAGTGGAACTAATTTAACTTCTAACCGAACTGAGGCAGTTCAAAGATATAGACTGTGCTTTTGTGGTCGATACGAATTCGGTCGGAATCGTCGGATCGTCGGATCGGTTCGGTCGGTCGTCAGTCGGTTGGTCGGTCAGATCGGTCACTGGTTTAGTTTAGTTCTAATTACATGGGATAGTATGGAAACCACGTGACCATGACTGCGATCGTAGTCTGTCTTCCCCTGTTAAATGACAAATTCCTACCGTGTCAATAACGGACATATGTGACAGTTATGTGTCCACGCCAGTAAACTGCTACCAATAGACGACGAATTGTCGATAATAATCCAATCATCTGCATCTTGCTGCTATTGCTGCTCTTGCTGCTATCTATATTCTTAGCTGTCAATGCAATATAAGATAACACCATGGTGCTGCTGTCTCTCTCCTTGCCGGTTATTGTTCTTCGCTTATTCAAATTCAGATTCACCACGCTGCTACATCATTATTAATAATAATATTATAATAATAATAATTATTATTATTAATATTAATATTATTATTATTATTATTATTATTATTATTGAATCTTTATTGCATGTTATTCAAAGACAAATATATGTACTGTAGAAAGTCTTCTTTATTGAGAACAATCTGATAGATGCAATAGCGTTGAGTAGTTTTAATAATAAAATTTCTGAGTGATACACAGTACAAAACAGCGCAATACAACATAAAGAAAAAAATATACAAAAACGAGTGAGTGAGGTTTAACATCATTTCTATCATTTCAACACTCATACGAATGTGTAATTCGTTTCTTCCCCTTAGCTCTAAACTTTCCGTTATGCTTGCAGCATATTCTGCACTTACGTATCAGGCTGCTTACACTCGTGTATGCATAATAGCACGCCCTGAAGAATAAATGCATCATGAAACAGAAATAAATCACATTATGTTAACCGTCGTGTACTAACCTTGTTGTGATTTAATGGTTTTGTTGATATCAATTCATACAAGTTAAAATAATACAATGCAATTCAAATTCAATACAATACGATACGGTACAATACAATACAATGCCATACAATACAATACAATACAATACACAACAATACAAAACAATATAATACAATACATTGTACAATACAATACATATAATACAATACATATAATATATATATATATATATATATATATATATATCGTCATACCAGCGCGTGTGTTTGTTCATGAATTGTTCATTAATGACTCTATCTGTCGTGACGTCATCTAGAGCTGAGCGATGACCCGGATGTGCCGCTACTCCGTGCTGCCCTTCAACCAGGTTTCCTGGCAGAATTCTCGACAATGACATGAGCAAGCCAGCCAAGCTCAGCGCTAGCGACAAGAAGCAAGAGCAGAAGACGATACGAGTTCTTGGACTCGGCCTCGTAAGTCGGTTTCTTATGTGAATTATCTTATATTCTATTATATATATCTTATATATATATGTGGCGGCCAATGCCTCAACATTATATATATTATATATAATCTATAATATATATACGTATATATTTATGGTTGGGTATTATTTTTATACTTTCTCTAAATTATTTCATTCAAATTTGGTGTAAGGTACACGGCAGCATATATATAATATATACATATATATATATATATATATTATATATATATACTATATAATATATTATATTGCGAGGTTTCGAGAAGTATCGTGGCTCTCTCTTTCTGATATAACAAAAGAAGCCATATAAGGAATGTGAAATATGAAAGACATGAGTTATTTAATTCTATTATATTATTTATTTACTTTATTATATGTTTTCACTGAGCGTAGCAGATTTTAGACGCGTCAGCTTGTCTTGTTTAAGAAGCGTTATCGAATTATAACCTTTTTGCATGATTCCCCCTACGTGCAGAATTCTAAACACCAAATAGTATAGAGAGAGGGGGAGGTGAAAGAAGAGGGAAGGCGAGAGCGAGAGAGGGGGGAGAGAGAGATAAGTGTGAGAGAGAGGCGCGAGAGAGCGAGGGAGAAAGAGAAGAGAAAGAGAGAAGAGAGAGAGAGAGAGAGAGAGAGAGAAGAGAGAGAGAGAGAGGAGAGAGAGAGAGAGAGAGGGAGAGAAAGAGAGAGAGAGAGAGTGAGTGAGTGAAAGTCAGCGGAAGGAGAGCTAGAGAAGGTAATGGAAAGGGGAGCGAGAGAGATAAAGAGGAAGGAGAGAGAGAGAAGAGAGAGAGAAGAGAGAGAGAGAGCAGTGAGAGAGAGATAGAGAGAGAGAGAGAGAGAGAGAGAGAGAGAGAGAGAGAGAGAGAGAGAGAAAGAGAAGAAAGAGTGTGTGAATCGATTGTTACTATGCATCTGTTATTACATGAGCACGTATAGCGACCTGCCTAATAGCGTGTCACGAAGCCGCATTGCGCAACACTTCGGGCGACATCTGTAGCTAACAAGAGTTCACTAGGCTTTCGACGAACTCTTCTGCTATAAATAATTAATTAACTACCATTAAATATTCAGCGGTAGAACAGAGAGACTTGACGAATAAAAGAGACGATTGCCAATTCAGTGTTCCAACGTATGCGAATTGTCGTCGTTCGCGACAGGATTGATGTGATATGCGCACGAACTCCATGCTAATTATTACGTGCCGTAAGGGGTTGGAGGAGGTTATTTTCACCGATGCGTGCGTTTGTTGGTTATGGGGGGTTTCTTAGTGTTAGGGCAGCCCTAACTGAAAAGATTTGGACGGATTGTGATAACAATTTTCAGGATATGTAGAAATGGGCTACTTAGAATTTATGAGATTTTGGGTGTGATCGGCGGCTCCAATTAATTAATTAACTTATTATTAATTAATATTTTCAAGGATGGTCAGAACTGGGGTAACTTAAAATTGATTACATATTGGTGGGTGATCGGATGCAATTAATTAAAAAATTGTGCAGAATACGTTAGAAATGGTAACTTATAATTGATTACATTTTGGATCGTCATCGTCAATTATTATTGAAATTCACTTATTAATGCAATGAAATTTTCACAGTGACAGAATTGAGCTGCCTGGCGGAGGTCTGTGCTGCTCGAGTGGCTCTAGTTAGTTTATGCAATCGGTTTGCCGTCATGGAGCTGCAGACTGCAGGAGGAAAATCAGAGAGCCACCCCTAATACCCAAAGAAGACACCATAGAGAGGGAGAGAGAGAGGGGGAGAGGGAAAACAAAGCGAGAGATAGAGCGTGAGAGAGATAGCGATAGAGATAAGTAAGATGAAGGAGAGAATAGAGCGAGAGGGCGAGAGACTAGAGAGCCGAGAGAGAATAAGAGAAAAGAGATAGAGCGTGAGCGGCGAGGAACGGAAGAGAGAAGTAAGAGAGAGAGAGAGAGAGAAGGAGAGCGAGAGATAAGTGAGAGAGAAAGAGCGCGTGCGCGCGAGAGAGAGAGCAAGAGAGAGAGAGAAAGTGAGAGAAAGTGTCTGTAACTAATCCTACAATCGGTTTGCCCCGTGCATGCAGGTTGCGCGAGCGTACTCTAAGAACTGGGCGCACCGAGGCAACGCTCTAGTCCGGCTGCAAGAAAAAATAGAGAGCCACCCAGACTCACCCAAAGAAGACACCAGAGACCTCTGGCGGGCCGCCATTCGCGTTCTCGAGCGAACGCTCAAGGACAATGTCTTTCAGGTCGGTATTTACTATTTAGACTGCCACCGCACGTCGCTGCTAACCGATTCCGTTAAGGGGTCAACCTAAGGGGGGACTTCTAGGAATAGGTCGCTGGACGGCAGTTTTTCAGAAAGGCGTGTTAAATATCGGCTCAGTTTACAGTAACCCGCGTGAAACAGTCGCAGTAATAAAATGGCCGCCACATAGACTGCGCAGCGCTGCTCGAATAGCCCCCTCACCTTTTACGAAGCGGATTATGTTCGTGGAACTTCGTAGACTGGTATCGCACGTTCATGGCCTGATAAAAATACAGAATATACGTGCCGTACGTCGAAACTTCGCCGTCTATATATTCATATAGTCTATATAACGGCAGTCAATTAATATTCGAGTAAACTTAACGCAAAATCCACTATACTAAGAAATCCTCGCCGATAACGTATAAGTAGACGTGAAAAACAATTTTAAAAAATGTAAAAAAAAATAGAACAGCCGCTGGATTGATCGTCTACGTTATTTTTTGTTCCTTTTCAGGTTTTCAGCTTTTCGCTAATGGTTTTGAAGCAGATGTACGACGAATTCGCACCGAGGCACAAGTAAGTGCGCGCACTCACATGCACGAACGCACTCACATGCACGAACGCACGCGTCAAGTACAGATTTTGCAATTCCTGTCGCGCGCGTCGTTCTCAAGTTCGATAGTTGCGTAACAACTAAAAAAACTAGACAACTATAGAAATAAATTAGTCAGAAATTTTTATATTTAATAACTATGGCGGCAACACTTCGCTGCTTGTTTGCATCAATATACGTTGTTTGTTTGTTTGTTTGTTTGTTTGTTTGTTTGTTTGTTTGTTTGTTTGTTGTAGAGTGACAAAGGGAGATCTCATACTGGGCGTAGATAGAAGCATACCGATCTTACTAGCAAAGACAGGAGACACTGTGAATGTACGTACCAGTAGAATGTACACTCTTACGTCATAAAATATATATATTAGTAATCATATATATATATATATATAATATCGATTATAATAGATATCAGGTTTCTTTATTCATGCGATTTACACATTATTGTATTATGTAACGATTCGATAGATTTTTTTTCAACGGCGATTAAAAATTGATGAGCTGTTATGTTAATATATGAATTTAAATCAAATTTCGGATCGTAAACTGATTTTTCGCCCACAGTGTCAGATGCAGAAGCAGACCAAGCAATTCGTTATAGACATGGCCAGCTTTCCCAACTTGAAGGTATGCAGCGTATAGACCAATGTTTATAACAGAAACGTGGTGCCGTGAATATATAGAGATATATACGCACACATGCATGCATGCACGCCACACACACAACACACACACACACAACAACACACACCACACATCATCTCGCGGCACACACCAGACACACACACACCACAACACACACACGAACAACACACACACACCAATAAACACACACACACACGCACGCACGCAGCACGCTACGCACACATCACACACGCACACGACAGACACGCACACGCACACGCACGACGCACACGCACGCGCACACACACACTGCACGCCCACGCACGCAGCACACACACACAACACTATAGATGCGATGTTACTCGTTTCTTCTAGCCGCTGCCGTCTGGTGACTGCACACTGTGTGAAACCATTCAGCTCTGCCTCCAGCCCAAAACTAGCGAAGAGTCGCTGTGAGATAGTGCAGCAACTCCTGGCACACGCTGACACTAAACGCAAGAAAGGTTGGTCACCTAGCGGCTCGTTCACCACCGGACACAAGCGGGTCCGATCGCAAAATCTTTATGCTCGCATTATGAAGTGTTGTTCAGCCGATGAAAGAGAGTGCATGGTTTTTTGTATTAGTTTATTATTTATTTATTTTATGACAGCGTGTGCTTGCGTGTTGTTGGAACACGGGCCGTCTCTACGGGGCGCAGATCTACTGGCATTACCCCCCCTCCCACTCCACGCGCGCTGAACCATCTCTATGGGACGTAGATCCACTGCCATTAGCTCGTGTGTGTAAGAGGAAAGCCTGAACTATCTCTACGGGACGTAGATCCACTGCCATTAGCCCGTGCGCGCGCGCGCGCGCGCGTGTGTGTGTGTGTGTGTTGTGTGTGTGTTTGTGTGTGGCGTGCGCGCGCGTGTGTGTGTGTGTGCGTGTGTGTGTGCGTGCGTGCGTGCGTGCGTGCGTGCGCGTATGTGTGTGTGTGTGCGTGTGTGTGTGTGCGTGTGTGTGTGTGTGTGTGTGTGTGTTGTGTGTGTGTGTGTGTGTGTGTGTGTGTTTGTGGTGTGTGTGTGTGTGTGTGTGTGTGTGTGTGTGGTGTGTAGCAGAGGCTTGAACCGTCTTTATGGGACGGCAGATTAACTGTGCCTCGCGTGCTCGCGTGTCGATTCGACCAGCTTATTACTGGAGCTGTATGTTAGCGATGGCCGGCTTGAGTTGTTGTTTTGTTTACTTGCTATGCGGACTGACCGTTGTTGTTGTTGTTGTTTGATTACCTGTTATAGCGCCTGACCGTTGATGTTGTTGTTGTTTGTTTACCTGCTTAGCGGTCTGACCGTTGATGTTGTTGGTTGTTTGTTTACCTGCTATAGCGTAAACGTTGATTGTTGCATGTTGTTGTTTGTTTACGCTACTATAGGGCCTGACCGTTGATAACACGATGAAGTTTAGTCGGAGGCGCTGCAGCACACCGGTGGGAGGTGCGAGTTGTGGCAGAACGCATCATTATTACCTGTACCAGGTAAGCTAGCATGACAGAGCGCATCATTATCTACGCCTGTACCAGTAAGGCTAGCCATGGACAGAGCGCATCATTATCTACCTGCTGTACAGGTAAGCTAGGCATGACAGAGTCGTGTCTTATCTTACCTGTACCAGGTAAGCTAGCATATGACAGAACGTATCATTATCTACCTGTACCAGGTAAGCTAGCATGGCAGAGCGTATCATTATCTACTGTACCAGGTAAGCTAGCATGGGCAAGAAGTATCATTATTACCTGGCTACCAGGTAAGCTAGCAATGACACGAAGTATCATTATACTACCTGTTAGCCAGGGAAGCTAGCCATGGCAGCAACGTATCATTATCTCACCGTGTACAGGTAAGAGCTAGCACTGACAAGAACGTATCATTATCGACCTGTAGCAGGTAAGCTAGCCATGACAGGACGTATCATTATCTACCTGTAGCCAGGTAAGCTAGCATGATCAGAACGTATTATTATGCTACCTGTACCAGGTTAAGCGGTAGCAATCGACATGGACGTAGCATTTCTACCTGTACCAGGTAAAGTAGGCATGGCCAGAGCGCATCAATTATCTACCTGTACCAGGTAAGCCTCGCATGGCTGAGAAGTATTCATTATCTACCTGTACGGCAGGTAAGCCCTAGCATGAGCAGAACGTATGCATTATCTACTTGTAATGCGCAGGTAACAGCATGACAAGCACGTACTATTATTTACTGTACCAGGTAAGAGTGCATGACAGAACGATCATTATCTACCTATACTAGTAAGCTAGCATGACAGGACGTATATTATCTACTGTACCAGTAAGCTAGCATGGCAGGACGTATCATAATCTACCTTGTAGTACAGCATGGCAGACGTAAGCTATAGTACTAGTGTGACAGAACGTATCATTAGCTACCTGTACCAGGTAAGCTAGCATGACAGAACGTATTATTATCTACCTGTACCAGGTAAGCTAGCATGACAGAACGTATCATTATCTACCTATACTAGGTAAGCTAGCATGACAGGACGTATCATTATCTACCTGTACCAGGTAAGCTAGCATGATATAACGTATCAGGTACAGGTAGATAATGATACGTTCTGTCATGCTAGCTTACCTGGTACAGGTAGATAAAGGTAAGCTAGCATGACAGAACGCTATCATTATCTACCTGTACCAGGTAAGCTAGCATGACAGAACGTATCATTATCTACCTGTACCAGGTAAGCTAGCATGACAGAACGTATCATTATCTACCTGTACCAGGTAAGCTAGCATGACAGAACGCATCATTATCTACCTGTACCAGGTAAGCTAGCATGGCAGAACGTATCATTATCTACCTGTACCAGGTAAGCTAACATGACAGAACGTATCATTATCTACCTGTACCAGGTAAGCTAGCATGACAGAGTGTATCATTATCTACCTGTACCAGGTAAGCTAGCATAGCAGGCCTACTACAGACGTTCGCCACCTTCGCCAATTTGATGAATAAATAATAGTGGCGATTTTAGTACACTATGTGACGAATACAATAATTGGCGAATGATTTAACTGCTCACAAAATTACTATTGAATAATGAATTCGTCAAATTTCAGTGTCGTGTGGTAAAATGTTTTCGTACACATTTTTTCCCATACCTATCACCAGTTTATGCCTTGCTTATCACATACGATAAAGTGAACAGTGGCTATAGCTTTTCATTGGTGGCTAAAAAATAACTTTGGTGGCTCAAGTCTTGGCTCAAACTTTAAAACAGACAAACTTTTAAACTCTCCAGAGGGAGCCCTGCATAGCGTTAGTTCGTTCGCTTGTTCGCTTTCGTGTGCATTCGTTCGTTCACTCATTCGTTCGTTTGTTCCTTTGCTCATCTGTTTCATTCATTCATGATTGTACTCGTGCGCTCGTTTATATAGACAGGGCCGCGTACGTCGTTTATTTAATCTCCGATTCGGCAGCTAATCAGAGCCAGACGCGTTAGAGGCGTGGCATGATGGCTCGTGTCTCGAAAACTAACTAATGGCAACATCTTCACAGCGTTGGTAGTGACCTCGGAATCTCGTGACTATTAGTCTTCAAAGTCTAGTGACAATATTGGGAGTGATGGTGGGTGTGGGTAGGGATGGCGGGTGTGACTGGATGTACTCTCATGCTCCAAACACGCTGGACAGTCTAACAGACTCCGTCAATATTACGTTATTTCACTTTTTTCTATCTTTTTAATATTTTTTCCAGGTGAATGCTACCACAGTGCGCAAATATCTGCCGGCGGACGAACCGTCTACTCGTAAAAACTTGAAATACAGGAAGTTGTTTGAAGCCTTTGACGAACTCGACGGTAAACCCTCAAAGAAAGATGAGCAGGTATTCTATATAAATAAATATATATATAAATGTAGAAAATCGAATAGGGTGTTAATCAGCAAGCTTTC
>NW_014577652.1:59509-62669 GCF_000485595.1 Priapulus caudatus | reverse complement strand
CACACACACACACACACACACACACACACACACACACACACACACACACACACACACACATATATATATATACAGCAGACGGCAACACGTATTATTACATAATGATAATTAAATTTATACAGTGCGTGTTGGTCATATTATATATATAAATATATATATATATTATATATATATATATATATACTCGTTTATAAGTATACGGAATTATAAGTTGAAATGCAATGGGGTTTAATTTAAATTTAATACAATTAAAAACAAGCGGAATTATTTTATTTTAGTAATCACACAAAAATACGTCACTCACTAGCATATCAGTGATACATTCATCTGGATGTGTGGTCTGATTGTTCACTTTCCCTTTTTCGCTTCTCCTCGCAGCAAAAGAAAGACGAGCAGGAGAGGAAGAAGGACGATAAAATCAAGGAGCTACAGACAGAGTTGCACGTCTTACAGAGACAGACGGCTGAGGCTGGGATGCAGGACGACGGTAGAGCACAGATACCGACGCGCCTCGCTAAGTCCGCCCGACAGAGAACGACGATCACGCAAGCGGAGAAGCTGGAGAAGTAATGCGATAGATTCATCGGCTCACAGTGGATGGAGCTGAGCGCCGAGAAATGTTGATATCGATACGCACACACACGCAAGCGCACACGCACACACGCACGCTCGCACACGCACGCGCGCACGCACACACGCACGCTCGCACACGCACGCACGCACACGCACGCGTTCACGCACACACGCACGTACGCAGACGCACGCATGCACGAACACACATAAACACACACACGCACACACACACGCACGCACGCACGCACGCACGCACATGCACGTACACACATAAACACACACACAGGCACACACAGGCGCGCGCGTACATATATGCACACCCATGCACGCACCCACGCACACACATGCACACACATACGGGCACGCACTCACGCACGCACAGCTGTATTTACTGTCACATTATTGTTCAAACCCGAGCTCACGTTGTTTTGTCTGCAAAGTAAAACTATGCGAACAAAAAACTGCACACGGCTAGACTGTTGACGAAATATCAGAAACGAAAATATCAAAATATTACCATCAAAATATTACGAAAATTGAATATGAAAAGTCAGAGTGACACATCACAGCGTAGTTACCGACTCCCACGGTTGGAGTGCCACGTAATACTCGACATCGTGATTTCGATTTCTCTTCAACTATATATATACATTTATTGTTCTATTCTCGCAGGACTTGCGTGTTCTGTGGGGAGTATAGTAAAGAATTCACGGAGGAGGGATTGGATGTTCACTATTGGAAGCATTGCCCCATGCTAAAGCGCTGCAGTAACTGTAAACAGGTATCAACTGTAAACATGCAATCGCGAACGAATAGTTATAGATAAAATAAAAATAAAAATAATAATAATAATTGAAAGGCATGATCAATTGTGGGGTGATCTGGTGCTGCCATCTGTCGGCTAAACGCGCTACTACTCCTGTCTCGCGCTTCAGGTTGTGGAGATCTCAGGCATGTCTGATCATCTAGTCAGTGAATGCCGTGACAGGAACATGTACATGCAGTGTCCGCGCTGCACGGAGGCGATGCGGGTGGAGGAGTACCACCAACACAGAGAACGCTACACCTGTCACGGTAAAAACTGATAAATACGCGCACAGAGAATTTCTTGTCGCTTCCCCCACGAAAAATTGTAGAAAATATGTCGTCGTCGTCCGTGCGTTCGTGCGTGCGTGCGTGCGTGTGGGTATTCAAAAATTTCATAAACTTCTAATTATGAAAACTATTTGTCTTCACTGGTGATGTTACAATCATGCGCAGTTTCAACTGCTAATTAAATCATCTAGTTTAATATCTTTACACATTATTTATAATCGAACTAATCGCGAAATCAATTTAAATAGGATATACGGTATTATAATTTCAGAGCTGAATTCAGATAAGGAGATTTTCTGCCCCTTATGTGGCAAGAATATACCAGACGTCGGCGAGGAGGGTTGGAAGCGCCACCTGATGGGAGAAAACGCATGCGTCCGCAACTCTCGTAACAACAAAGGCAATAAAAAACACAAGAACGCGCAAGGTAAATATTCGTGTGCAGTTTATTCGCACACGTATATACAGTCAATACTATTTCTACTGTATTTTTTTTCTTAAGAATTTATCTTAAAACTTTATAAACAGACGTGTAAGATAATGATACTTCGGCATATTGTGCAAACGCGTTTTTAATCCGCGAAATTTTGAATTGTATGAGAAAATTATGTTCAACGTGGTAAAAAAATTTTAAATCTGGTAATTCATGCCTGCAGTGGCTAATCACGATCAAACCTGCGTATAACAGTCACGCAGTGAAACCTATACGTGGCTTTTACGGGCATGGGACCGCTCTCTAGAGGAGGTTTCATTGTATAACTCCTAAATAAGGGAAACGGCGGGTGGCTGCTGTACAGAGGTGGTATCGGTGTAACTCCCACTAGAGGGATGTGGTCATCAACGACATGCGGCCGCTCTACACGGGTGGCCGCTCTGCACAGGTGGCCGCCCTGCACCGGTGACCGCTCTACACAGGCTTCCGCTGGTTTGACCGTGCCGATGGCTTGTGTTCCTGCAGGGGCGGCGTCGTCGTCGCGGCGGGGATCGGAGGAGGTGACGGAGGCGACGGCCAACAACGCGTCGCGTCTGCTGCGACCCGTGTCGAACGCCTCGCCGCCGCCGCCGTCGCGTCAGAATAGAACGACCCGAAACAACAACAGATCTCTAGCGAACAGAAACGCGCTGGCGCCGCCGTCGGTGCACGGTCGCTCCTCGGTGGCGCCACCTTCCAGGCAGGGCCGTTTCTCGGTGGCGCCACCTTCGCGTCAGATAGTAATTCCTCCCACACCTGAAGGAAATCGTTCCAAAGTCGGATCTCGATTTGATGGCACTGTCACTCTTCCCCGCCAGTCAACTCTCGAAGCGCCCCCTACACGGCAAGCACGCAGCCGCGCCAGCAGCAGACTGGTGGTCGCGCCAGCAGCGCCCTCTAGATTATCTCCAGCGCCACCAGCGCCCTCTCGTGGACCGCGCGGAGGCAAATCGACCAAGATCTACTGAGTTCTGTGAATGGTGGCGCCACCTGATGATGGCTACTAATATAGTATATTAT
>NW_014577652.1:53087-55977 GCF_000485595.1 Priapulus caudatus | reverse complement strand
CTATTACGTATGAACAAGTACAGTATCATTGAACAACTCTGATTGGCTGATGAATTGTACAATCGGGCGATGTTATCGCCGGCCCCGGACACACTAGGCGATGAAATCGGGCGACAAAATCGGGCGATAAAATCGCCCCATAATATCAAAACGTTTTGATCTATGCGATGAAATCGGCTAGTGTGTCCGGCCCTTTAGCGGTAACCACGAAGACTCTCTCCTAGCTGCCTGATCGTCTGCTGTGCTTCACTAACTTTGCTCCACTCCCTCTCCGATGACTCAGCAAACTTTGCCTTACATGCCCCGTGGTTACTCACTAGTATACTCTGGTCTGTCTAGTGCGCTGTAGCTGGTGCGGACTTGTTCTTGCTGCCAGTGGTCTAGTGTAGTGAGCGTTGTAGCGTGCACGCGGGCTGCGTATACGTAAGAGACAACATGGCCTCTCCATTCAGCTTTGACAATGACGTCTTCTCTAGTTTTGCGTTTTACGGGACGGCCAGCGTTGTTAAGATGATGATGATGTCCATTCTTACATCGAAGCAAAGGATGAAGAACAAGGTATAGGTGACCGGATAGTGGGCGGCTGTTTGTATAAGCTTAGCGCTGTAGCCTAGCTGTATATAGATATTCGGAGAAGATCGAATGCTGACGCTACTGTAGAATGTAGGAACTAGGACGCCGGTGCACGCACGTCAACACACACCCACGTCAGTTTGGCGCGCGTGCGTGCGTGCGTGCGTGCGTGCGTGCGTGCGCGTGCGTGTGTGCGTGCGAGTGCGTGCGTGTGTGTGTGTGCGTGTGTGCGCGCGTACGTGCGTGTGCGCGTGCGAGTGCGTGCGTGTGTGCGTGCGTGCGTGCGTGTGCGTGTGTGCGTGCGCGCGTGCGTGCGTGCGTTCGTGTGTGCGTGCGTGCGTGCGTACTATACTGTGAGCGTGGTGGTGGCGGCGGTTGTGGTGGTGGGCGTGGCAGGGACGGACTATCCTGCGCTGCCAGTAAAGTAGATGCCATATATTAACTGTAACACGGCGCCCCGAAAATGGCATAAACTATTTCTATCCGACACTACTTCAGTATATGCTCTATATTTGTATAATTGAGTCTGACAGATATGTTCATTAGATGTAAGTTATCTGACACGAGAATCTATGCATGAGGCCTCAGAATTATGTTTCCGCACGTTAATTGGTCACTGATTGGTTTAGGCCGCTGGTCACGTGACATGAAACGAATTGGTAGTGTGAAAACCGAGTTCTCTTCCTTTGTATGTGTATTCCAATATTTCCGTCATACAGCACGCGTAGTGTACCAGCTATAGGCCCGTAAGCTGGGAAAATTCCTAGAGGGGGGGGGCCAGAAATAAATCACATATGTAGGACAGGATTGTGTTAAAGGGATAACTGTTTTTGTAATTTGTAATTATTTTTGTAAACTGTAATGTTGTTACCCTATTTATTACTGTAATACATCTATTTTCAGGTTACTTACAATTATTACCCAAGCTTTCTTTGTTTTGCTCCAAACTCTAGGGGCCAACTGCGCCCAGAGGCGATGACCCTGATTATCTGATAACACATTGACGTATTCGGTACTTTTGGAAAATCATCAACACGATTGACACGTCTTTAATTCTGAATTGTTTTCATTGAAGGCTTGGGTGAACCCGGAAGATTTTGAAGTGCGAGGGTATGAAGTTAAGCCGACAACATCGGATCTGGATGTAGAGAGAGTGCGAAGGTATGCGATCTCCCAGCTAACACATAACGTTCCTCTAACGTTCCCGGAATGCTGTGATTCGGTTAATTACGTTAATAACGTTCTAGGAACGCTTCTGTCACTTCTTTAAAGGACCTTTTTCTAGTTAAATATCAATCAGCTACTGACATATCATGATGGTGGTATTCAACACCGGCTGTGTGTTTTCTTGAACTACCGCTACCGGGCTAAAGCCGTGAGCGTGTATCCGCCACTCGAAGTGGGAACATATATATCTTTAACTGCATCCTGAAACGGGTTACGTAAACGTAAACTGCCAAGTAGTACTTTTATACTATTAGATGCAAAAGTAAATTGCAGTGGTGATTGAGTAAAGCACACTGACAAGCTCTCGTTCATTTCTCGTAACTCGTAACTTCTCTCATAACGTAACGTAACGTAACGTACCGTAACATAACGTACCGTAACTTCAGCGAGGTGAGAGTGAATCGACGAGACCGCTCTCGAAGGGGAGGGGCGTCGTTACGGAAGGAAGTTCGTTATAGGAATTAAACCAAAGAATTTACGAGAAAAGTTACGTTACTAGAGTTACGATACGTTACGGTACGTTACAATACGTTACGTTACGATATGTTACGGTACGCTACGTTACGTTACGGTACGGTACGTTACGTTACGGTACGGTACGTTACGTTACGGTACGGTACGGTACGTTACGGTACGTTACGTTACGTTACGTTACAATACGTTACGTTACGTTACGTTACGTTACGGTCCCGAAGCCGTTCCAACCCAACGCCGATCTTCAATGTTCCAGGAACCATCAGAACGACATTGAGAACATCATTCCGTTCGCGATCATCGGCCTTCTCTACGTCGCTACGGGCCCCTGCGAAACCGCCGCCAAGTGGCACTTCCGCGTGTTCGCTGCGGCGCGCCTCGCACACACGATCGCCTACCAGAGCGGTCGCTCGAGGCCGCGCGGTCTCTGCTTCGCCGTCGGCAACGTGGCGACGCTATCCATGGCGGTGCAGGTGCTCATGCACGCCGCCAAGAGCTGGTAACACCTCACGCACTCGCGCGCGCACATGCATGCACACACACACGTGCACATGTACACACATGCACACACACGCGCGCACGCACACACACACACACACACGCACACACACACACA
>NW_014577652.1:50308-52614 GCF_000485595.1 Priapulus caudatus | reverse complement strand
TCATTGTCATTGTCCGGAGCCTTGGTGCGCGTGCACGAAGGGTCATTGTCATTGTCCGGAGCCTTGGTGCGCGTGCACGAAGGGTCATTGTCATTGTCCGGAGCCTTGGTGCGCGTGCACGAAGGGTCATTGTCATTGTCCGGAGCCTTGGTGCGTGCACGAAGGGTCATTGTCATTGTCCGGAGCCTTGGTGCGTGCACGAAGGGTCATTGTCATTGCCCGGAGCCTTGGTGCGTGCACGAAGGGTCATTGTCATTGTCCGGAGGCGGGGAAGGCGAGAGCGCGTGGTTCGTTGCCGGAGTGATTGTTTTCGTGTTCGCTCAATGCAGACAGACGATGTCTACTCGACGTGTCAAATAATAACAAGTGTAAAAAAATAATAACTCATAAATCTATTGTTCTACATGGTCGTGTCTACCAGACTGCACTACTCTGGTGCAATTTGCATCGGGTTAGATCCTTTTTTAGGTTTAAAACCTTCGCGAAGAGTAATTGAGGTTGATAAGAATGAAACTGTGCTAATGTAAACAACGTCAGTCTCTGTCGACATGATTAATTATCGTAGATGAATGGGGCTGCAGATTTGGATGTAAAATCAGAGCCACTTGCTGACGAGTGTAAAAAGTGAAGCTTATTGATGTTGTGTTCACATTCACCTGCAGTCTCAAATAACCCGCGAAATTAAAGCTCATGATTTTTCTACCATGTAGTAGTGTAACCAGACTTGTTTTTCTTCACGTCGATAAATCACGAATATGTGACCATTTATATTTACACGTACTTCAAACATGTGATATGAAATAAATATCTGATTTAGCATCAACTTCGATTTACTTTGTTTCCTAAAACAAATTAGTAGCATGTAGATGGATGTTTTAAGTAAACTGCACATATGTAAGCGTGAATATATATACATAATATCAAGAGTGCATAATAGAGATGCATAATCTCTATTATGCACTCTTGATAATATATATATATATATATTATATATATATATATATAATTATATTCCTTTACAAGCTTAAGTTGTTTTGTTTACCACACTAATGATGATTCGGAAATTAAAGCATAAAAAACAATATGTGTGTAACAGGGTACAGCTATAACATGCCAACACTGATACCTCAGCCAAGCGATTCATGAAGAACTGTTTAGTCTTCATCCTTCTATGTATCAATTCTAGAAGCATAGACATACTACATATTCATTCCACTCACATCTGTACAGATTAATATAGTTCCATGTTAATGTGATTCCCATGCTTGATGAACCACTAATTAGAGGTATAGATTCGCATTGAAATAATGTACAACAAGAAGACACTATCATTATCTATACGTGTGCGTGAGGCAGTCACAAAAGGCATTCATTTTTTATATAGCATATATAAATATGTGCTTCTTAAACTGGTGAATGGTTCACCCGAGGGTAAATGAAATTATTTTGGGGTGTATGAAACTAGAATGAAGGGTGAATGAAGGGTGAATGGGTTTCCTGTAGACTTACGTAGCCTGACGTGATCGCCAGGGTCACAGCGGCCCGTTGTCAGAAACGAAATCAATGACTAGGATGTTCCTGTACTCCTGTGTCTAGCTTCTCAATCCGAGGTTCAATTTCCTGACATAAAGCAACCCGCATTACCGAATCAACATACTTCATTATCCCTTCATTCACCCTTCATTCTCCCTTCATTCACCCTTCATTCACCTTTAGTCACCCTTCATTCACCCTTCATTCTCCCTTCATTCACCCTTTATTCACCCTTCATTCACCCTTCATTCTCCCTTCATTCGCCCTTCATTCACCTTTATTCACTCTTCATTCTCTCTTCATTCACCTTTCATTCACCTTCATTCACCCTTCATTCACCCTTTATTCACCCTTCATTCACCCTTCATTCTCCCTTCATTCACCCTTCATTCACCCTTCATTCACCCTTCATTTATCCTTCATTCTCCTTTCATTCACCTTTCATTCACCATTCGGACGGTCTCCACAGCAAGAGACTGAACCCTAGAAGCAAGAGACTGGACCCTAGAAGCAAGAGACTGAACCCTAGACGCAAGAGACTGAACCCTAGAAACAAGAGACTGAACCTTAGAAGCAAGAGACTGAACGCTAGAAGCAAGAGACTGAACCCTAGAAGCAAGAAACTGAACCCTGGAAGCAAGAGACTGAACCCTAGACGCAAGAGACTAAACCCTAGAAGCAAGAGACTGAACCCTAGAAGCAAGAGACTGAACCCTAGAAGCAAGAGACTGAACCCTAGAAGCAAGAGACTGAACCCTAGAAGCAAGAGACTG
>NW_014577652.1:45298-50283 GCF_000485595.1 Priapulus caudatus | reverse complement strand
TACACGTTTGCTGGGAAATATGCCTGGAGCATTATGCAAATTATTTATGTACTTTATTGGGAAATACGCACAGCATTATGCACTCGTATGTATAAAAGTATATGTACATTTTGTACTAACAGTCTGGTTCTATACCCTTGATTTATTGTTACTTTGCTTTCTTACTTATAGTACATTTACTGTCGCATTCTTCACGTTACAATTAACATGTAAACAATTTAAATCATGGCCTTATCAATTTAATTTCCTGTTTGAGGATCACCTACTGAAGCATTCGTGAAATGGTATGAAATGTTATGAAGCAAAGCGGCGTGTTCACTTGTTAGCAGTTGCGGTAATTTTCTAATCACATGTACATAATCAATCAAGAGCAGTCTACTCTGTATCGGCTTTTGTGGTGCGTTAGGTTTTTTATTTAATACAGAATAAAAGACGTCGATCAACCAAAGAGGCTCTGTTTTCAGGTAGGCCGTGGTATAAATTGCAAATTAGGATACATGTAGTGTGTATTGATCACCATGCATGTAGATCAGGAGCAATTTATTTGATATAAAACTTTTTAATCTGATATTGAAAATTATATTGGAGAAGAAAAAAAGAGAAGATCAAAAGACATGAAGCGGAGAGCTACTTATAGAAGTGGTTAAATGGGCCACCACCCGCCGGCGGGTATCTGGTAGTTACGTAGAGTTGGAAAAGCCAGGGTCGGAGACGTGGAAAGAAAGAGTTGAGAAATGTGTAGACCGTGCTGCGACAAGACGAAGCGAGAGTTGAAGAGAGAGCAGAGAAAAACATCTCGTAGAAGAGACGATTGAATTACTTGGTAGATTTCAGCTTAAAGAAGTGAATTAAATATAGTTATATTCAAATTCAATTTTAGCTTCCAGATGGAAATTAGTTATTCCTCACATTTTTTTACACAGAATAACATAACGTTAATCCAACAATATACAGCACATTGCAGT
This sequence comes from Priapulus caudatus, assembly GCF_000485595.1. Classification (NCBI taxonomy): domain Eukaryota; kingdom Metazoa; phylum Priapulida; class Priapulimorpha; order Priapulimorphida; family Priapulidae; genus Priapulus; species Priapulus caudatus. The sequence goes on along the minus strand of NW_014577652.1, from coordinate 49,318 downwards.
ATGCTACACATATAATGTAAAAAAAAAATTTGTTTCATTTCAAGCATTTTATCAAGAAATTAATTAAACATTATGTATCTATTTCAGTCTTTCTTTCAATCCATGTTCTGGAAAAGTACAAAAATTCTTCTGGTTACAGTCCATTATAATAGCGCGATCGAAGAAGGAACAAACAATATATATATATATATGTGAAGAGTCGTGTGATGTGTCTGCGGTGTGCCGTCGGGGGTGTGCGTCGTGTCGTGTCTGTGCTTGTGCACTGCTCTCTTGTATATATATCTATGGTGTTGTGCGTGCTAGTGCGGGAGCGTTTAGACTGAGTACCGTGCGGGTTCTTCCCTCTGGCTTAGTTACTCGATGGGGGAGGGTGGTGTCCCTATGGTCCTTACTGAGGTGGCGGGGCGCAGTACAGTCTACGCGGACGTTACCGGTTGGGCGCCACCTAGCTTGCGCGCGGCGTTACCGTTTCAGAAATTAACAGTTACTAATTAATGCTGCAAGTTTCCACACTTTGACGACGTACTTTGTTTGTGTATTCCTTATATTTTTCCTCAGCTATGTGCAAATTCAGGTAGTTGCCAGATGATGTGGTCACAAAATTCAATAAATAGAGCTCTTTTTGGGCTGCTGTTGCATTGCGGTCGGTATAACATGCCGCAACACTTGATAGCATTCTACCTCAGCCAAGCGATTCAATTGAACGAACGTTTAGTTCTTCATTTCTAGTGTTCAATTTCTAGAAGCATTAGACATACTGCATATTCTTCGACTCACATCTGTAGCAGATTAAGTATAGTTCCATGTTAATGTGATTTCCATGCTTTGATGAATACCTACTAACTTAGAGGTACAGATTCCGATTGAAATAATGTCTAGCAAACAAGGAAAGACACTATCATATGTCTATACGTGTGCGTGAGGCAGTCACGCAAAACGCATACTTTTTTATATAGCATATATAAATATGTGTGTCTTAAACTGGGAATGCGGCGGAGATTCACCAAAGGTTAAATGATTTTTGGTGTGGTGTAGTGAACTAGAATGAAGCGGATGAATGAAGGATGAATGAAGGGAATGAAGGGGAGAATGAAGGTGTGAGGGGATGAAGGGGCTGAATGAAGGCGTGATGATTGTTTCTGTGAAAGTAGAGGGAGAATGTAAGGTGAATGAAAGGGTGAATGAAGTGAGATGAAGCGGTGAATAAAGGCGTGAATGAAGGGGGGTGAATGAAGTGAATGATAGCGTGAATGAAGGGTGAATGAAGGGTGATGAAGGGTGAATGATGTCAGTGAATGAAATGGTGAAATGAAGGGAGGACGATGAAGGTGAATGAAGGCGGTAATGAAGACGGGCCTGTGATGAAGTGAATGAAGGGGTGGAATGGAAGGTGGATGAAGGGAGATGAAGGGAGGAATGAAGTTCGAATTGAAAGGAGAATGAAGGTCGAGAGTGAAGCGTGAATGAGGGAGAAATGAAGTATGTTGATCGGTATGCGTGTTGCTTTAATTATGTCAAGAAAAATTGAAGCCTCGAGTTGAGAAGCTAGACACAGGGATACGCGAATACACGTCGTAGGTACCGAAGTCTGCAGGAAACGGACTTCCACAGGCAAGAGACTGCACCCTAAGAAGCAGCAGACTGGACCCGCTTCGCACGCACACGTGAGACTAACCTAGAAGCAGCAGACTGAACCTAGGAAGCATGAGACTAAACCACTATAGATCAGAGCCTGTACTCTCTCTACTTACCATAGCACACCGACACTCGCGCGCACAGACACACACACAGACACACCTGTAACACACACAGACACACCTGTAACACACACAGACACACCTGTAACACACACAGACACACCTGTAACACACACAGACACACACAAACAAACAAAACACGCGCGCACACACACACCACACACAAACAAACACAAAAGACAAACAAAACACACACACACACACACACACACACACACACACGCCCACACACCGCGCACACACACATCACCACACACACACACAACACACCGTACACACCGACGGCACACACACACACGCACGACACACACACACACGACAGCACAATACACCACACATAGAGGCGCCGGCCCACCACACATATCCTTACGGCACGCACCCAACTAACGCACGCAAACAGAAACTCATAAAAAGGAGTACAACACACATACTGTTACACACGCACGCCACGCAAACGCACGCACACCCACACATAGAGCATGCACGCGCACGCACACAGATGACTGCAGTACCCGTGTCAGTTTAACATTTTATCTGTAAATCAAGCTAGCCTGTAACGCAGAACACAGCTTGTAAGCAATGTGCAGAACTGGTATCTATCAGAATACCACAATAGGAACAGACTCCGCCAAGGACAGAATGTCTAAATAATCTAGCCAAGTAAAAACGTTCCTATTTTCCTTTTCACGTGATATTCTATCGTTGCGTCCGCGAATTAAGAGAACCGTCTGACTGGTTTCGTCTCTTTCTCTCTCGTCTCTTCCTCTCTCTCTCTCTCGCTCTCCTCTCTCGCTCTCTCTTTCTCTTTTCTCTCTCTCTCCCTCTCTCTCTCTTTCTCTTCCATTTCTCTCCTCTTTCTAGCACTTCTCAAATTGACCCTAAGTGATTAGTTTGGTCACTTATCCGTGAAAAGCATTGTCTCAGACCTTTCTATCACACTATGACGTCGATTTCAAAGGGGGCTGCGCCCGCGTCTCATTACCACAGTTGAGTCATGAAATGTGCGACCCCTGCGGCCTCATATATATATATATATATATACATTTGTTGAGTGTCATTCGTCGCGTGCCGTCAGGTGATGACGACTGCCTTCGGAACACCTGCACGACTGAATCCGGTGAGTTTACAGTTCTGGTCGTATCTCTAGATTCGGTTAGATGCATCGGCATGCATGCATGCAGTGAGTTGGACGCTGAAGATCATTCCACGATTACATTAATCATTAATTATAATAAATTATTAAATTAAGCTTATTCAGAACTTCGGAACGACGTCATAACAGTCACCGAAAGTTGAAAATTTACTAAAAATGACGCCATGGGAAAATGCGCTCGTTTGGCTATGGCGCGAGGGTAAATTTCATGGCGAGATGCATTTTGTTCAGAATTAGGCTCAAATTTGTTCTAGAGTACAGAGGTAGAACGCTTACACGCTGAGTTATAGTAAGAGATGCAGTTGAGATACGTAAAATAGCGAGATATCTCCCTGTATATCTCCACATCTGTTATTAAAACCGCTGGGGGAGTCCAAAAATGAGGGGTCCATATCCTGTTCTCCCAGTTAAAAGATATGTGTCACTTTCCAGTTCTCAGTTAAATAAAATCGCACTTCACACATCTTTTAAATTCATCTGGTATTTCTTGGTTTCCAGATAATTAAAACTATCCAATCAAATCAAATCTAAAGTAACCCTTTCCACTTCCCTCCCCGCTCATGCGGTTATTGATCACTAACATTGATCACGACAATTTATGACAAATATATTTCGTGACATTCGATGGGTTGACAATTCTGTAGTCGCTGTAACAGGGACATCTGACGTCGCCAGTAGCAGCAGCATGAGGGGGATGGAGATGTCGAAGGCAACCCGTGACGTCATACGGCGCATCATCACAAACAGCAAAACGGTAAGGTAAACACACAAGCCGCCAGCGGCCTGATCACAGAAAAAAAATTAGTCCTAAAATTATTCTTATCATGAACCTTCTCTATTAGATCATAGACAGAAACGCATCGTAAAGTTACGGTAACGAAAAATCCTACCAAATTTTCTCCTCATAACTTGACGACAGAAAATTCCGTCATCGGTCCACGAGAAAAAGTCTAAAACGGTAAGACTACCTGTAGGACTCTAGCATGGATTTTGATTCTGGCATCGTGGCCCCTGGCATATTGCACGGATGGCTGCGTATAAGAAGGTTATATATCGTACATGGACAATAAGACGTATATATATATATATATATATATATATATATATATA
>NW_014577652.1:43516-45273 GCF_000485595.1 Priapulus caudatus | reverse complement strand
ACCGTATTACTATATATTTCCTACTATCTATCACATGCTACTACTTTACTACATATCTCTTGTTACTTATCTCTTACTACTTCTACGCTACTATATCTCCTGCTAACTACCTATTGCTTACTACCTATCTATTACTACATGACTCCTACCACTACCTTACTACCTATATCTTACTACCTACCTATGACTATCTTCCTATTACTACCTATCTCTTACTACTACCTTACTACTTCTCTATTACTACCTATCTATTACTACCTATCGATCACTACCTGTCTATTACTACCTATCTATTACTATCTATCAATTACAACCTACTTCTTACTACCTATATGTTACTACCTATCACTTACTACCTATCTCTTACTACCTATCTATTACTGCTAGGTTGATCCTCCGCATAGCGTGTGATGACAGCCGTTACGAGTTCAAGGTGAACTGTCAGTACGGCGCGTCCCTGCACGACACACGACACCTGCTCACCGTCGCCCGCCAGCTGAACCTTGACGTCATCGGGGTCAGGTAGGTGGCGCCAGTGACGCGACGATATGGTTAGCGTTAGGATTGAGGTTAGTGAAGGGTTAGGGTTAGGGTTAACATTAGTGTTAGGGCTAGGGCTAGGGTTTGTGTTAGGTTTAGCGTTAGGATTAGGGTTTGTGTTAAGGTTAAGGGTTAGGGTTTGTTTTACGGTTAGGGTTATAGGGTTAGAGTTATAGGGTTAGGGTTAGGGTTAGGTTTAGGGTTATATACCCTCACACCCGACCCTCGGTGTGTGGTAGTAACTACCATCATGGCTAAGCTACTGTCTCACCCTCGCCTGTCTATTCCCACAGCTTCCACGTCGGCAGCCGTTGCCCCGAGGCCGACGCATGGAGCGTCGCCATTAGCAACGCCAAACGCGTCTTCGAAGAGGGCGCTGAGATCGGCTTCTCCTTCTCGCTGCTGGACATCGGTGGAGGTTTTCCCGGCGAGACGACAACGCGCATACCGTTCGACGACGTAAGGAAAGATGCCATTTTCTCTGCGCAGCGGCGGTGGTGACGGTGATAGGGTGCTACTGCGGTATCTCTAAGAACCTAATTACAGCAGAAGTCCGAACATCCGGACTGCTCGGGGATTGGGTCGGTCCGGATTCTCGGACAGTACTTCTAAAATTCAAATTTAATGAGGAATAAAGAAGAGATAAACCGGTAGATTTTGATAGTTTATTCATTAACAAATGCAGCATGCATCATTTATCAAATCAATCAGTTTTAAAGAAAGATAAAGTCAAAAACACTTGACAAAAATGTTTGCATAAAAATTGTTCACTACAGAAAGAGCGTGTAATGCTTGAAAAGAAAGCTTTCGAAAATCCCGGGTTCTCGAGTGGACCGGATATCCGGCATCCGGATTTTTGGATTTTGACTGTACTTTATAGATGGCGGGCGGGAGGGAGAGGCGGGTGGAGGAGAAATCACAACTGCACTCTGCAATTATTCTATATGGAGATCTTGTGTTTAATAAAGATTTGAGTGTTGTAGAAGTTTTATATATTTGCTCTGCATTTACTCTATAGGTTTACTCTATTACGTTGTATTTTCGTTGTATATTTGCGTAATGTTTTTTAAATAATTATATCTTCCTTGTATTTTTATCGCAGGATCTGTGTGTGGATTTTTAACATAATTGGGTTGTATTTCTGTTTTAGATCTGTATAATGCTTTTTTTATATATTTACTTCCGCCAGGGGCTTGGCGGAGGTTATGTTTTCACCG
>NW_014577652.1:40211-41759 GCF_000485595.1 Priapulus caudatus | reverse complement strand
TCTCTCTCTCTCTCTCTCCTCCTTCTTCTCTCTCTCTCTCTCTCTCTTCTTCTCTCTCTCTCTCTCTCTCTCCCTCCTCTCTCTCTCTCTCCCTCCTCTCTCTCTCTCTCTCTCTCTAGACTATCTGACGTCATCGTTGCCTCTTCCTATTGCAGAACATGGGAGCCTATGGCGTGGTGGTCTCACCGGGTTTCAATGGATTCCCAAATCCTTCACTCTACCTTGCCTCGGATCCTGAGAAATGCAGACGTCTGTCTGAAGACGTAAACAAAGAAAAAGAAGAGAAAGAGGAAGCGGAGAAGGAAGAGGAGGAGGAATAGGAAGAGGAGAAGGAAGAAAAGGAGGAAGAGGAAGAGGAGGAGGAAGAGGAAGAGGAAGAGGAGGAGGAGGAAGAGGAAGAGGAAGAGGAAGCGGAGAAGGAAGAGGAGGAGGAATAGGAAGAGGAGGAGGAAGAAAAGGAGGAGGAGGAAGAGGAGGAGGAAGAGGAAGAGAAAGGGGATACGGAAAGCCGCTAGAAGTCCATCCACCGCGACGCAATCTTCCCGGCTGTCATTTCGTTTCGTTCCCACGCTTTCCTGCACGACATGACCTTCAGGCTAGAGGGGAGAGGTGCGGGGGAGGACAGAGGCGGCAGTTGCACGCCCCCTCTCCTCCTAAGCCTTCTAGTAACGGCAAACCGTCAAGGGTCAACTGCCCAGGACGCAAACCTCAGACGCGTGGGTTCCATTCGTGCCCCTTCGATACGAAATGAAAAGCGCACAACCGATCCTTCACGGATGTCACGTTTCGGTTTAGACGTAGCCTTCTGTCGTTCGATCTCGTTCAATAGTAACCAGCGAAGTTCCGACGAGGGAGGCATTAGACCGCAGTGCTTAATTAACTATTTCAGTGTCCTTCACTCTCGAGTCTTTATCACAAAATTTCATTCAGCCGCGACTATATTTCCTCATGTGTTTGGTAACTTTCGTCTTACTCTCCCTTGTGTATAATTTTAAATATAATTAATTTTTGTCACATGAGCAAAAAACTAACTCATTTCTTAAGAAATTAACTCATTTTTTAAATGTTTATTTTATTCAACCTTTGGAACATCCTAAAACATAAGTAAAGAAAGTTAGGAGTAACAAAGAAATTAAGAAGAGACAAATTATTAAAATATTTTTAGTTTATATGAAGTAAAGTTAGTAAAACAGTCTTAGAACTTAGAATTAGATTCTTAGTAACAATATTTTTTTATTGTGTATGTTCACCACAAATAAATGACAAGCAGCATATACTTCTACACTTGCATGTATGTTTTTTATCGTCAATGACTAGGATGTTCCTGAACTGCTGTTCCTCTTTCTTCTTTCTCTTTTTCTTCCTTTTCTTTCTTTACGACTTCAGAGAGACGCCTGGGTTTTTCTGGATCCGAGGCGAGGTAGAGGGAAGGCTTCGGGAATCCGTTGAAACCCGGTGCGACCACAACGCCATAGGCTCCCATGTTCTGCAATAGGAGGAGGCAACGATGACGTCAAAGAGAGAGAGAGAGAGAGAGAGACAGAGAGA
>NW_014577652.1:32711-35211 GCF_000485595.1 Priapulus caudatus | reverse complement strand
GATGTCAGACAATGGCCCACAGTTTGTTGGTGCAGCGTTTCAGCAGATGTGCAAAGAATAGGGGAATAACGCACACAACTTCCTCACCACGATACCCCCAGTCGAATGGTCTGGTGGAGAGAATGGTCCAAACAGTAAAAGGAATCATAAGAAAGACACAGGCAACAGGGGAAAGCTCAGCAGCTGCTCTACTGAATCTGAGAAGCACTCCAATAGACGCCCATCTTCCCTCCCCAGCCGAAATGTTGTTTGGTCGGCAGGTCCGAACACGACTCCCAGCTAACCTAGATTTCAACACAACGTACAAGGGACAACGGAACCAGGAACTCTTGGAGCAGCGTAGGAAATGAATGAGGAGGAATTATGATGCGGCGGGAAACAAGCAAGAACTCCGACCACTCCTCATAGGACAAAACGTTCGATTTCTAGACAAAGAATCCCACACATGGATTCCAGCACAGATAACAAAAGTGTGTAACGAACCCCAGGCTCGGTCTCATGTTGTCACCACACCAAATGGCACCCAACTTAAGTGAAATAGAGTACATTTGAGAGACATTCCGCAGATGCCTTTCCTGGCAGAACCAAATGAAACAGAGAGTACAGATCGAAGAGAACAAGACAAGGTGCCAGATCACACAGCGGGTAATGAAACAGAAGTATATCGAACACGTTCTGGACGTGTCAGTCCAAAACCAGCCCGTTATTGTTGAAAATATATGTTGACATAGACTTAAATAGAAGTTGGTGTAGTACAGGTTGCATACTTATTACATATAGGCTTACATATATATATGAATACATGTAATTGTAACCTCGTACTTCACGGGTGTGGGGAGAAAGGCCGTAGGAGTGATGAGTAGCAACAGCGTAAGACAAGAAGCAAACACGAACTAATAACGTAACGTAACACAAACAGTTATATTGTTCATAATGCAACAGTGAGTAAAGAGCAGAAGCGTAAAGACGAGTGTGTACAACAAAGCGTATAGGTGATAGTCAAACAAATGGAAAGGGAGTGCCTCCTGCTCCCTGTCGCGGCGCTCTTAAACATAGCCGGACTTGTTGTTCGACCTCTCTGGTCACGACGTGCGCCGGCTGCGGGTTATAATATATTATCCCGCACTCCGGCCTCTCTGTTGACGTCGTTAGTTACCTTATTGCTTTCATTATTACCGGGAATACCCACACGCTGCATCGCGCGCACCGAATATCTCGTATATTTCCCGCTGGCTTGTCGCCAACGCGACACGCACGGCGTCACGCCTAAACTAACAGTAATTAATGAGCTAGGCCTGAAACCCGCTCCGTTACATAATTGAAGTTATATAAAAAGGTTATGTATACATTCTGTTTATGTTAAAAGAAGGAAGAAGAACAGTGTATCGGGTATGTGATTCGTATTTTGTAATTGCTTGTATGTTAATTGCTTTTATGTCATATGCTTATTTGTAATTTTTTTAATGTTTGTGATATTGCTAATTTCTTACCATTGTGAGGGAGATGTGGCAGTACTATATGGATAGGTGATGAAGCTGCGGAGGCGGAGTGATGTGGAAAATAAAGACTGGAAATATGGCTACCAACTCATAATCACTGTTAGCAGTTTGGCTGTGATGCGATACTACAACAATACCCTAACCCTAACCCTAACACAAACCCTAACCCTATCACTAACCCCAAACCTAACGCTAACCCTATCGTCGCGTCTATGGCGCCACCTACCTGACCCCGATGACGTCAAGGTTCAGCTGGCGGGCGACGGTGAGCAGGTGTCGTGTGTCGTGCAGGGACGCACCGAACTGATAGTTCAGCTTGTACAGAGCGCTGCTGTCATCACACACTATACGGAGGATCAACCTAGCAGTAACAGATAGGTAGCAACAGATAGTAAGAGGTAGGTAGTAATGTAGTGGTAGGAGTCAGGTAGTAAGAGATAGGTAGTAAGGTAGTGGTAGGAGTCAGGTAGTAAGAGATAGGTAGTTATAAGGAGGTAGTTAGAAGGAGGTAGTAAAGTAGAAGTAGTAAGAGATAGGTAATAAGAGATATGTAGTAAGGTAGTAGTATGTGATAGATAGTAAGAAATATGTAGTAATAAGGTAGTATGTAGGTAGGTAGTAATAGCCAGGTAGTAATAGGTAGTAATAGGTAGTAGAGTAGTTGTAAGTAGTAGAGTAGTAGTAGGTATCAGTTAGTAATAAAAGTAACAGTAAGTTATAAAAGATATGTAGTATGAGGTAGGCAATAAGAAGTAGATAGTAAGAGATAGATTGTGAGAGGTAGGTATAAAAACCGAGAAGTGAGGGCACATACACGCGCACGTGCACGCATGCACGCGAACGTACACACGTATACACACACACATACACACACACACGCGCGCGCACACACACACACGCGCGCGCGCACACACACACACACACACACACGCACGTACGCACGCACGCACGCACACACACACACACACACACACACACACGCACACACACACACAACCTCA
>NW_014577652.1:30937-32085 GCF_000485595.1 Priapulus caudatus | reverse complement strand
GAGGAGGAGGAGGAGGAGGAGGGGGAGGAGGGGAGTAGATGCAGTACGCTGGGGGTGGCGTTACACTTCACCGCTACGACACAGAAGAAACATTTATATAGGAGAGGAAGGGGTGGGGAGGAGAAAAGGGAGGAGGAGGAGGAGGAGGAGGAGGAGGAGGAGGAAGGAAATGGCCGCAGGACGCTGGCGGTGGTGTTCTGGTGTTCTCTTCACCGCTGCAACATGGGAGAAATAGTATGGGAGGACGAGAGGAATATGTAGGAAAGAAGGGAGAATGAAGTGAGGAGAGAAGAAACGGGAAGGAAGAGAAGAGCGGAGGTGAGAGGGGAGGGGCGATCTCACAGACACGGTGTGACCAGTGTAGAATTACAAGCGTTAAAACTCTGGACACGATATGATTTCTAAGAGAATGAAATGCAGCGTTGGGAAAAAAAGCCGTCACCTCACACACACTCACGCACTGCGGCTCTTAATTTCTGATTACGATATTTTTCTCACATTTTTCTACATTTTTACCCTCCACCCCCCAACTTCTTTCCGGAAGACACGACACTGTGCGTAGACGTGCGTTATAGAAGGCGCAGCGATCGCTCTCACCGTAAAAAGGCTCGATTCGGGGCATTTTCTGCCGCCATTCTCTGTACTTCCTAGCGACGTCTTCCAGATCCATGACGATAAAATTGTCCTCCTATTATATAAGACAACAGACAGAACCTCAACGCTCGTGCCCCGAGTTGAGCTGAAGGCCACCGAATGGCGCGGGGGGAGGGGTGCGTGACGTTGCAACGCGACATATATAAATATATCAGAAGTAGATAATAGGGGGCCAGTTGTAGTGAGGCTCGAGATCGAATAGTGTATCAGGTTCGTGTCTTTTGGCACGGGTAAGATATACCCTTGTAATCAAACAAATCACCTTAGGGTTATTTGAGAAAGCTAGAGAAAGAGAGAGAGAGAGAGAGAAAAAGAGAGAGGGAGAGAGAGAGAGAGAGAGAGAGGGAGAGAGAGGGAGAGAGGAAGAGAGAGAGAAAGAGGGAGAAAGAGTGAGCGAGAGAGAGGGAGAGAGAGAGAAATAGGAAGAGAGAGAGAGAGAGAGCGAAAGAGAGAGCGAGAGAGAGGGAGAGAGAGGGAGATAGGAAGAGAGAGAG
>NW_014577652.1:26641-30525 GCF_000485595.1 Priapulus caudatus | reverse complement strand
TGTGTGTGTGTGTGTGTGTGTGTGTGTGTGTGGTGTGTGTGTGTGTGTGTGTGTGTGTGTGTGTGTGTGTGTGTGTGTGTGTGTGTGTGTGTGTGTGTGTGTGTGTGTGTGTGTGGTGTGTGTGTGTGTGTGTGTGTGTGTGTGTGTGTGTGTGTGTGTGTGTGTGTGTGTGTGTGTGTGTGTGTGTGTGTGTGTGTGTAGGAGGGATTGTGGGAGGAATTGTAAGAGTATGGTGTGGAGTTACAGTATGGTGTATGGGAATTTGTATATCAGTCAATTATTTTGGAAAGTTGTGAATTAATTTGCAAGTTAATAAATTGATTTGTTATTCTGTGAATTGATTTTAAATTTTGAATTCAAATTTCTTGAACAATATAAAGTCAATTGTATTTTAATTAATTAATTTGAAAATTGTGTATTTGAAATGTTTGAAAATGATTTTTGAAGGGGATGGCCTTCCATAATGGTGTACGGTTTGTCAATTTAGTCCAACCATATGTCGGTTTACAAACACACACCATATTTCCGCCAACCATACACATTGTAACGCCACCAACATGTTATTTATAAAAACCTTATCTTCTTTTACAGAAACACGTGTACATATTTCCTACCAACAGGTGCGTGCGCCACCGAACCACAATTCCCTCTACACTAATTTGCTAAACCATATACTAGTAGTTGGTCAGCGAACGATACAAGTAGTTTGCAGACGCATGGTTTTCCGCGCGCAGTGTGCAACCTTTGACCTACGTACGTGGAGCGATAACGTAGCCTCTGGTGCATATGGCGGCCCCCGATTCTAAACCCTCCAACGGCCACCGCTCCTATTGAGCACGCTGGCGCATTGCAGCCGCACACATGCAGCCGTTAATCTCCCCCCCCCCCACACCACCACCACCACCATGCGCCGTAAGAAAGTGTACTAACTCTAATATCTCGCGAACAAATTGAGTTACATTTCTAAAATTCGAGATACATATAAACACATATCTTAGCTATGGTCGCCGTAAATATTGAGTTTATTGAACAGCAAATAGTTTAATTAATTACCAAAAATGTACGCGCGATATCGCTCATATAGGCTAATGTACACGCATGGCTATGGACGGTAGAAAAGTGTATTAACTATCATATGGCGCAAACGATTTAAGTTACAATTCTAATCTAGATACATATAAACACATGTCTTAGCTATGGTCTCTGTGAATTTTAAGTTTATTGAAGCACGATTAGTTTAATTAATTAAAAAGTGTACTATACATATAACTATACCATATGGCGCGAACGAATTGAGTTACATTTCTAAAATTCTAGATACATACAACCACATGTTAGTTTCATATAACGTTGAAATTTACATTTTTGGGAAAAATCTCACGAACGTGCGGGAATTTTAGCCTATATGAGCGATACCGCGCGTATATATTTGGTAATTAATTAAATTAAATTTAAGGGGGATTATAGCTACGACGTGTTGATATGTATCTAGAATTTTAGAAATGTAACTCAATTCGTTCACGTCATATGGTAGTTATATATAGTACTAGCGGGATACCCGGCGTTGCCCGGGAAATCAGTGGCGTTACTCAGTTTGTGACTGCTTGGTTGAAAAGAAAATACCCAAAAAATCTAACTATCTATCTATCCATGCATCCATCCATGCATCCATCCATCCATCCCCTTGCATGCCATGTCATCCCATCCCATCGCACAGCATCCCATCCCATCCCATCCCATATCCCATGCCATCCCATCCCATCCCATATCCCATGCCATCCCATGCCATCCCATTCCATTCCAAGACATGCCATGCCATGCCATGCCATCGCACCGCATCCCATCCCATGCCATGCCATGTCATGCCATACCATCCCATCCCATGCCATCCCATGCCATCCCAAACAGTAAAAAATAATAAGAAATCAAAAGATAATAAGCGTTAAAAGACAATTGAAGTCAAATTTTATAACTTCTGTAACGTTTTTATACATAGAAATACATTCATTAACGTATTCAATTTCAAATCTGGCGCCCAATTAGTAATAAACACAATAGAAATAACTGAATAGTCATCTAGGTCCTGTGACGTCACCGCCCCATGTTCAGCGACGCCACGCTAACGCACGTTCAGTGTTGTGTATAAGATGGAAACAGACGACGATAATTCTAGTGATTAATTACTCAGATGATGATGATATTTATAGTGATTTACCAGTTGGATATAGGGTTGAGCCTGAATATACACAAGAAGAAATTGAGGAAAATAGTCTGAAAAAGCAACGCAAAGATCGAGTCGGCACAAACTCAATAATCAGAACAGTCATAACATGGCGGAATGGAAGCTTCGGTACCCGATAGGAGTGTAGACAAATACTGGTGTTCTTGTGGTGTTTGTGAATTAATAAGTACGGCACCTGAATGTATAATATGCTGCCATGAGAATGATCAGACCAGGGTTATTGTAGACCAGGTGAGTCATGCGAGTACGAACTAATTCGGCTGAACAACTTTATATATCTATAGACAAGTTGGTAACGATGTGACGTGCACTCTACTGAGAAATATCGAAATGTAACAACTATATATAGGTAAGTGAATGCTGTTATCATAACTCTGTGTACTGTGTACGTTATCAACTTCAGATTGCTGATTGGCTTTGCTCTACGGTAAGATTTCAGCCTGACACAGCAAAATACCACAAAATGAGCGCGCTTGTACACATACGAGTCGCATGATGTGATAACGGGGGTTCTTAAGCAAAAACGCAAGAGTTGTAAAACAAACAATGTTCAAATGTCGCTTTGCTTTTCCATTTTTTTCAGAGCGAGACGAAAAAAAAAATTCTTATTTGCAAGCGTGCCACGCCGCGGAAACGTGTTTCTATACACGTAAGCTTATAAATTTCGCATTTATTTTTGCGAAACATCTCTTCAACACGTTTGAATCAATTTTCGCTAAAAATTTAGCGATAAAATTCGTTACATTTCGTGTAAATGACACACAATTTCGGTAGACTCGCTGTATTGATGCCCATGCCGCGCAATCGATATATACACAATGCAATTTACTTTAACTAACGTTTCCCGTATCCGTTGTGACGGCTGTATTTGGGTTTGAATACTAAATACTTGCTCCATGATGTCAAGTCACTGAATATAGCATTGAAAACGGTGGCTACGTTCGCCGATGTTGTCTCGATCGCGTCCAGTTGCGAGCAGATGAGAGCGTACTGGGCCTCAAAGAATACTATCTGGCTGTCTGTTAGTATGGAACACGTATAGGTTATACGCCCGATTGAGTTACCATTTGGACATGGATCAGTCCCAATGGTGGTGTCGGAAATGTCTAAAACGCAGCTAGTCGACCCTACACAACCAGGACTAAAGGTAGACGTAACGTCAGTGACCGTGCAAGTGGAGAGGTCCATACCCACGGGGTCATTACCGCACGTGGTGCCGTCGTTATTCGGACCATCGTAACCGTACGTCACCGTGATCGCAGATATCCGCGTCATACCACACGTGACGGTGATCGCCGCCGAATCGCTCTCGCAGCTCATTGTTGTGATCGGAGTGATTCCATCTGGAGCGTATAAGGCGCGGTATATAGTCTGATTGCAGTGCACGATGCATGATTATACATGCGTACGATGTCATCATTATAGTGTTCGATTATGATGGAAATTGACTAAAAGATTACAAGACGTTTACAGCATCGTTCTCTTACTTCCCTCTTTGGGATTATTTACTCTATATATATATATATATATCAGAAGTAGATAATAGGGATTATATTCCCTATATATATATATCAGAAGTAGATAATAGGGATTATATTCCCTATATATATATATCAGAAGTAGATAATAGGGATTATATTCC
>NW_014577652.1:23722-25975 GCF_000485595.1 Priapulus caudatus | reverse complement strand
CCTATATATATATATACAGAAGTAGTATAATAGGATTATATTCCTATATATATATATATCAGAAGTAGATAATAGGGATTATATTCCCTATATATATATATCAGAAGTAGATAATAGGGATTATATTCCCTAGCTATTATCTACTTTTGATATATATATCCTCTCTCTTTCTCTTCTCATTCTCTATCACTCTCTCCCACTCTAACCACTTTTCTCATTCTCTCTCTCTTCTATTCTATTCTATTCTGGCAGCTTTACCTGCGAGGGGATTGCTGGCCAACAGAATCCCTATTGCTGCCTTCTCTGCTCGTAGGGCGGCTATGAGAGCTGCCTGGCTGTTCGTGAATGTAGTTATATCGTCGTCAAACGTCAGCTGGTGTCGGGGCTGGGCAGCATAGTGTACTGGATAGTGGGGCTCCGGTAATCTCAGATAGTGAGTAGGGCCGTGACGCAACGACTGAAACCCTAACAAATCAGAAGTACAAATATAAGATGACACGCCGGGAAACAGACGGCGGTATGAGTAAGCCCGCAGCTCGTGGCGGGGCAAGAGACTCTCTTGCCCTCCAGAACATTGTAAATACTCTTACATGTGGCTAATGGCAAACTTCCCTCTGGCAGGAACACAAACCAGGCTGCGCCCCCAGGCAAAATGAGTTCGCTACGCCTTTGGGTATAGATCCGTTGCCACACTCCGTGATCTACAGAGGTATAGATAGCTGTTGGGTCCGCCCATTGCGACAATACTGCAGTGAGTGCATTTAAGTTTCCATAGGAGCTTGTAATTCTTCTAAGCATTGGAATCACGATGTAAATAAATATAACAATATAAATAACCCCCTTAAAAAACAAACGAACTGAATAGGCAATGAACAATGAAGTAAAAACTAAGCAAAATGGTCTTCGTTTACCAGTCAATGTGAATTGAGATGTAGAAATTCAGCTCAGTAGGCACGCACAGATACTATATATGCACAGTAAACCTACACCTCGCTCTCTGTGGGCATCAATGTGACAATATAATGTCAGTGAAACTCGATCAAAGACAAACAAAACTATTTAAAGGGATATATAACCATAGGTTCCTTGCTTATTTTTAGTTAAAGTAGGCTTAAATACGCCATATAAAAATTTTTATTGTTCAATATATATGCATTAAAAATGATTTTTAACGTTTCAAAACTAACGTCTGTATCGTTGATTACAGCGACGGTGGCGCCACTGCTAATCCATCTACTTTCAAAGTTGCGCATCGTAAATTTTTGGCTGCAGGCTATACAGACTAAGGGTGTTTCTTATTTATTAATTTAATTAAAAGGAGAAGGATCGCAATATCTTGTAAGCAACCTTTAGATTTTTAGGTTCAGTTACAATATAGACGTTCGGTTAAATAGCAGCTAGATATAAATATAGTTACACTTTTGTGATTAGCCTTCGGTCTGTAACGTGCAAAATAAATTGGCAAAAGCACTTCGTAAGAGTGGCAGCACAATAGCAGGGTGTCATATCATGTCAGCGGTAAAAAATAAAGATTTCGAAACTCACTGTTGTTTTATGACAAATATGTAAATGCATGATTATAGAAATTTGTAGGTATATACCATTATTCGTGTATAATTATCATAATATATATATATACCCTAAAATTCTAGGGTGTAGTATCCATTTAAGGTGCGAACAATAACGTGAAAAGTACTTTGCAGGATAACATCAAATACAATACTAGCATACGATGGATGCTCGTAGGATCAACGAGAAAAATTACGTCATCGCCGTATTAAACGAGTCACGTGACTTCGTTGATCTTCCGGCGCAGATACAAGCGTAGCCTACCGAATGACTGATGCGGTTGCTTGTAAGGAGGGCCGCGGTATCCGCTGTTATAGGAGCCGCCGTACGTCTCTCTCCCTTGTGTCAGCGAATTTTCTCCGTACGGCTGAATTCTGTGCGACTGTCTAGCTCCATTGGAGAAGCGTGGGATAGTGACGTAAGAGAAACTTCCCGCAGCTGAACAATGCATGACGCAGCATGACTGCAATAACAATGAAAATCGTTACAGATCGTTGAGGATCGTTAAAGTTATCGTAGCTCTACTACATGCATGATTCGGTTGGTTGCTATAACGACGAGCAACTAGTGGTACTCTACACACACAATTAACGTTGTCATCAGAACTACGGCCATGGTTACCTTCTGATAAATATCCATGCCCGCACACACACACACACACACACACACACACACACACACACA
>NW_014577652.1:19778-21251 GCF_000485595.1 Priapulus caudatus | reverse complement strand
CTCTCTTTCTCTCTCTCTCTCCTGGAGGAGGAGAAGGTGGAGGAGGAGGAGAGAAGAGGAGGTGGGGGAGGGAGGAAGTAGAGGAGGGCGCCTCTACCTCCTCTACCTCACCACTCCCCCCTCCTCCTCCTCCTCCTCCTCCACCTTCTCCTCCTCCAGGAGAGAGAGAGAGAGAGAGAGAGAGAGAGAGAAAGAGGTGAGAGAAGGTGGAGGGGAGCGAGCTAGCGGAAAGAGGGAGGAGGAGAAGATGTAGCAGAGGGAGGGAAGAGGGAAGAGAATGAGAAGACATAGTGAAGAGGGGGAGGAGAGCGGGAGGAAGAGAGACGTAGATGGAGAGATGGTTACGTTAATCTATACGCACCGCCATCTATTGATGAATAGAATTTTTATGAATTTTTAACTTTTTAACTTTTTTAAATTTTCAGCCAGAACCACCTCCCAGACGTGCTGATTCTGAAAATATCTTTAGTTTTCTTCTAGGCTGCGGAGTTCTCTAGTTATGCGAGTACGAACTAATTCGGCTGAACAACTTTATATATATAGACACTTTTCTACCGTCCATAGCCGTGCGTATATTAGCCTATGAGCGATACCGCACGTATATTTTTGGTAATTAATTAAACTATTCGTGCTTCAATAAACTCAAAATTCACGGATACCATAGCTAAAACATGTGTTTATATGTATTTAGAATATTAGAAATGTAACTCAATTCGTTCGCTAGATATTAGAGTTAGTACACTTTCCTACGGGCCATGGTGGTGGTTAGGTGAGGGGGGTGTTAACGGCTATTTACAATGCGCCAGCGTGCTCAATAGGAGCGGTGGCCGTTGGGGGGTTCGGAATCGGCGGCCGCCATATGCGCCCGAGGCTACGTTATCGCTCCACGTACGTAGGTCAAAGGTTGCCCACTGCGCGCGGAAAACCATGTTTCTGCAAACTACTTGTATCGTTCGCTGACCAACTACTAGTATGGTTTCTCAACTTCTTTATACTTCTCAATTAGTGTAGGGGGAATTGTGGTTCGGTGGCGCACGCACCTGTTGTTAGGAAATATGTACACGTGTTTCTGTAAAGGAAGATAAGGTTTTTCTAAATAACGTGTTGGTGGCGTTACAATGTGTATAGTTGGCGAAAATACGGTGTGTGTTTGTAAACCGACATATGGTTTGACTAAATTGACAAACCGTACACCATATTACAGACGCCATTTCTTCTGCCCGCTTGTTTTATTTCTTGATGTGTTTATGTGACTCATTCGTTAACGTCCAATCATAGTCCAACTAACTGCCCGCGGCGAAGCAGCAACAGCTGCTACAGGGACACGCCCCCACGGACATCTATCTATCTCTCTCTCTCTCTCTCTCTCTCTCTCTCTCTCTCTCTCTCTCTTTCTCAGTCTTTCTCTGTCTTTCTCTGTCTCTCTCTGTCTCTCTCTCTCTCTTTCTCTCTCTCTTTCTCTCTCGATTTCTC
>NW_014577652.1:16812-18649 GCF_000485595.1 Priapulus caudatus | reverse complement strand
TCATGTGTGTGTGTGTGCGTGCGTGTGCGCGCTCACGCGCGCGTGTGTGTGCGTGTGCGTGCGCACGCTCACGCGCTCATGTGTGTGTGTGTGCGTGCGTGTGCGCGCTCACGCGCGCGTGTGTGTGCGTGTGCGTGCGCACGCTCACGCGCTCATGTGTGTGTGTGTGCGTGCGTGTGCGCGCTCACGCGCGCGTGTGTGTGCGTGTGCGTGCGCACGCTCACGCGCTCATGTGTGTGTGTGTGCGTGCGTGTGCGCGCTCACGCGCGCGTGTGTGTGCGTGTGCGTGCGCACGCTCACGCGTGTGTGTGTGTGTGTGTGCGTGCGCGCGCGCGATTGCAATAATTTTCCACCGCCATTTTTCTACACAAGTTTAATCGTCAAAAATATCAGTAATTCATCGATTCTGCAGCAAATTCGTAGTAAAACACCGAAACACAGATGTGAGCATTTAGAATTTGTGTTACGACTTAGGATTTAGCAATTGTGTGTAAAAATGCTCAGAAATAATGCTCCGATTGCACCAGAGAGCATCTAAAACCCATGAGCTTCCAGAGCCCTTAGGCCCCCCTGGACCCAGAAGCAGAAAATTTTAAGTACTCTTGTCATGCCACCCCCTTATTGAAAAGCTTCGATTCAGAGACTGGTCTGTAATAGGCAGGTACGTACGTGCGTATGTTTTGTACGCTCGTCGGTGTGTAGGCTTATGTACGCATGGGCCAATGGCCGTGATGACAATGTGAACGGGTGCCGAGAGCAGCGATTGGCAGGTAAGAACGCCGTTCATTAAGACCCCCCGCACATCTCTAGCTCCTAGTGAGCCTACATTTAGGATTAACCGCCTATTTCCATTGTTATAGCTAGCTTCCAGGTTCTTACCCTGTACTTGACAAAAATTCTTTTACGCGACAAACGACATTTCCGCTATGTGCTGTCTCTTTATGCGAACAAAATTCTCGACTAGCGGGATTAGAATGGATGGGAAGCTATATAGGCTGTTTGTGAGCGGTGAGACGAGTGTCTGTAATGTGTAACAGCTCTCACGCTTCTTATACTTGATCTCATGTCACTGACATGAAGGTCTTTGTTGCGCCCTATAGTGTAACTCTAAAGCCTAGCGCAGAAGCTATTCGAGAATCGCTGTCAAGTAGAATGTAAACATCGCAGGTCTACGCTATAGGCTTAAAGTTCACCCCTTACCTTTACCATAACGCTGCCCATAGCACTAGCCATGCACTATTCACGGGCGAGAGACGTTACTTTACTACATCTGCGGAGGTACGAAAGAAGAATTTATTAGATGTAATTAATAATTGTCATCACGTCGTTTGGCACTTGAACCTGACGGAGTGAATAAATACGTGCAATGAAGTGTTTATCCGCAAAACTGGTCATGGGAAAACTGATCACAAATATCAAACCTCGGATTGCTACCACAAACAGGAAAGGAGATGAGGAGCACAGAGGAGGAAAGGACAATCGGAAGGAAAAAGAGAGGAGAGTGTGGTGAAAATTAAGGCGGAGCAGAGCAACAGAGAAAATAGAAAAGAAAAAGAAGTGTGAAAGACGCAGGAGAGGAGGGAGAGAAGGTGAAAAAGGAAAGAGGGAGTGAATGAAATGATAGGAGAGGCGGGGAGACGGAAAGGCAGAAGACGCTACGAAAGACCGTAAAAGTACGAAATAGTTGCCGGAATAAAAGACGCTATCGTCACTCAGTCCTTAAAACTGCCGTCCGCCGATTGGTATAAAAGCGTGGAACGCTCACAGCCATAGTGTAGACATCGCCTAGAGAGAGTGAGAGAGAGAGAGAGAGAGAGAGAGAGAGAGAGAGAGAGAG
>NW_014577652.1:14046-15837 GCF_000485595.1 Priapulus caudatus | reverse complement strand
CATCTGAACATGGCATGATATACGCCATCCTTCCAGCACCAGTACACGAGCAGTACGAATACATCTGTGTCATCACTAAGGATGCGCACAGTCCGAGCTCCGGCCGATGCAGCACGAAGCATGTAGCTGATGAGAGATATGTCTGCTTCATCATGATGCACAATACTGTTGGCTTGGCTCACAAGTTCAATGGTGCTACCAAGATCATGTGTGCAGAGTAGTTGTGAGAGCTGCCTGTTGTTGTTCTTGTTTTTCATGATGGCATCACGACCAGCTAGTGGTGAGTTCAGAGTCATTGATATGCATTGGATCCCCGGCTCTCCTCTGCCTCTCGTGATCCTTTGCACTGATACCTTCATGCCGATCGAAGATGACATAAGTGTCTGCCCCTCTGTAGTTGATGAGGCGTGATTTCATTCCTTCAGCAAGATCACCCACTGTACCCGAGGATGGCCAGACAATGTGGTACAGTAGCTGAGAGGCGTCCACCAGCAGAGTGTCAGGGGGAGGAGGGTTCCTTATGATGACGCCGAGATGTTTAACTAGTACTGACTTGTTTCCATTTCGGAGGAATCCATACTCGTCGATGAGTGATGGAGGAACAGGGCACAGCTCATGATGGAAGACAGCAGACAACTCAAGGTTCCTCTTCTGTCCAACGATCAGGAGACGGGCGAATACCGTTTCCAGGTCATAGACAATTTTATTTTTCACCTTCACACCACGCTTCAGTACCTGCATTGTCTTCACCTTCTTCTTGATCGGATTGTGAAAGCCACCAGGGAGGGATGTAATAAAAGTTTTTTTCATTTCCTGTCCGATCTTGACTGCATCATGTACATTGACGTCGTTTGCAGATGCCACTTGTCCATTGACGATGTTGTACAGGGATGCCGATTGATCAGTGAGTGGATGAGAATACTTGCGGAGTTCATCCAGGATCCTCTGCCGGTCCTGTTTGTCCAACTCCCGTCTCTGTTCCCCTTCTTCTTTGTGTTTGGCAGGTGAAGAGACAGTTTCTTCATCAGGGCTGTACATGCTATCCATGGCCATGGAAAGGTGAGAGCAGACACCAAGTGACTCAATCCAGACAGCGACTTGATCAGGGTTGGTCGAGATACCTTTCATTCCTCCAGCTTGTTTGCCTTGCTTGATGTACGTTTGCTCCCCGAACTGGTCACCAGACACAGCAGCGGCTCCTTCAGAGTGACGACAAACATGTGCTCCATCGAGGAGATCCTTCTTGGCATCATGTGATAGATGTTGCATGTCCTGCAGGTGCCAGCTGATGTACCGTGCATAATTATGATGCCCAGCCTCAAAGAAATACGGTAGCATCATCTCCAGACAGTGCTGCTGGAGTAGCCAGTCAGTCACCCTCACGCTCGGCCCTCTGGAATTGGTGTGCAAGCATGGTCGGTGTGATGAAGCAGTCGACCCATAGTTTGCCTGTGAGATGCTCTCTTGCCTTCTCAAGGTATGCAACAATATCGTCATGACTTTTTTCTCCTCCCTGCAAAAAATCATGAAGAAGTGCAGCGACGACCATACGAAAAGCACGCATTGCCTTCGGCCATGCTTTTCCATTGAAGATATTTGCCAGGCCACTATACGCAGCACTGACGAGCTCCTCAACACCGGTACCTTTCATGTTGTATCCAATGGTACCAATGAAAGACATCAAGGTGTGCATCATTCCTGGTCTCAAAACCACATTGTTCCAGCGTACAGGATCCCCCCACTGAATGAGACATGCGATGATGTACAACTGCATATCAACGTTAGGTGAAC
>NW_014577652.1:13173-13435 GCF_000485595.1 Priapulus caudatus | reverse complement strand
ATCATGATGCACAATACTGTTGGCTTGGCTCACAAGTTCAATGGTGCTACCAAGATCATGTGTGCAGAGTAGTTGTGAGAGCTGCCTGTTGTTGTTCTTGTTTTTCATGATGGCAACACGACCAGCTAGTGGTGAGTTCAGAGTCAGTTGATATGCAGTGGATCCTTCCCCGGCTCTCCTCTGCCTCTGTGATCCTTTGCACTGATACCTTCATGCCGATCGAAGATGACATAAGTGTCTGCCCCTCCTGTAGTTGATGAGG
>NW_014577652.1:10006-12965 GCF_000485595.1 Priapulus caudatus | reverse complement strand
GGTTTGAATCCATGTCAGATCAATTGCTTAGTGTCGAAAACATGGGTCTAGACACACGAATGAAGTCTCTATGTGCATTACTAAGGAAGATATTCTTGATTTAGTGATTTGACCTAATTAATATGCTAATTAGGCCGATTATGCAAAATGCTACACATGTGCAAATTAGCATCCGGCAGTTTCTGAGTCCTTATGACCTGTATATTGCATTTCCAACATAAAACCTTATAGTACTCGACATTTCTAGGTTCACTAGGCTGGCTAGTAGACTATTTGGGCATTTCCCTGGAGTGACACTTTTACAGTAAACCATGCACTGGACGGACACCCTACTATAAGGAACAGTTTCAACGTTTTTGCTATAAGTGGCATTTATACAGTGAAACTGTACGTGTGTAGTAAAGACAAGTGCATGTCTATGTATAAAGATTCTTTTAGCGATACGTTTGAGTGACCAATAGGTGTTGTACATCAGTAGAGGTCGACCATAGGCAGCAGGCCTGAATAGGCATCGTACAGAAATTAATTAAAAATACTTGAAGTTTTACGGCGCATATATACTCGACATACACTTTCTTCATGCTAAGTGACTACAGAAATCCAATCTTCACTCGAAACTCATACTAGACTGTTTTTGAGAATTTCAAACATTCGGATGCGGTGACTGTGTTTACGCCACTTGATGGAATGACACAAGACCAATTTTACTTCTCACTATCTGTAGACATTCAGGATGCATCTACCGTGCGTGCACAATACAAGTTAGTGCACGCCAGCGCCGAATATTACCGCACAAAATATCAAAAGAAGGTATTTTCCAGAAAGGAAATAGTCCAACTTTGGTGAACAATTGGCGGAAGGCTATTTTGCGCGCTCCTATTGAAGTAGAGTTATTTTTTTCCTTCCAACTAGCAAGAAATGAATATTCAATTAAATGAAATTATTACTTTATACCTATTCCTATATTTAATATGATATCATTCATTATTATAGTTAAAATAAATTCATGGTGGCGATGTGTGACGAACAGTTCAAATTCACGCACTCTCACACGTGTTAATTTTTGCCCGGCAGGTGTCTTAAGCAGTGTCTTAACGCACACATCCGAGCAAAACACTTGAACGTGTTTCCCTCGATGTTCGTGGCTGTGTGCGGATTCCCGAAACAAAAAACATTGCTCAGCTGAGCATGTTCAGGTGAACAAGCAATGTTTGATTCGCTGAACGTGTTTTCGCATGAACGTACGGTTTGCTCGGGTGTGTGCGTCAATCGTTCTGCTACACAGCGAAACGCCACAGACGGTCCCCAATCAATATCCTTAAAAATATCACATGCCACGTGATGTCACGTGACAGCGGCGCTGTACGCAGTGTTTCTGTATGTTTTGCTCAGCTGTGTGCTGTGTCGGGTGGCGTGTGTGCGCTTGCTCGCCGAGCAGAACGCGAAACGATGGAAAACAAAATTTTCCGTTTTGCTCGGGTGTGTGCTTTGAGCTTAAATTAGGCAAGGCCTGCGAAGACGTCAGTCATTGTGTAAACCCCTAGATATATATACAAACACATATTTGCATTTATTTACGCATATTTTATTCGCAGTATTTGCACATATTTCAAACACATATTGTATACAAACACATACGTGTTTGTATATATCTATGGTGAAACCACGTCTGTGGAACTATTATAATTCAATCTTAGACACGGATAGGTCAATTATTACGTATAATCAGAGTACAGGCCTATATAGGTTAGGTTAATTGTAATGGGTGAAAAAAAATTCGCGTACGATCACGTATGCTCTACTTGATGATCTTTGGCAGGTGACATAGGCGGGCTGATGGGAGCCTTTGCTGGCGCTAGTCTTCTCACGATCCTCGAATTACTGCACTTCATCTGTAACCGGCGTCTGTCGGTGCCGCCGAGTGGCGGTGGCGGCGGCTTCGACGGCTACTACGGTGGCGACGGCGGCGGTGGCGGCAGCGGGCGATATAATGTGCGCAAGATATTTGTCGTCAGTGATGCCGACAAACTCCAGCCAAGTCACATGCAGCCACATGTATTACCACCATCGAAAGTTCTATAGATGTCAATCAACGTCTGAGCGACCGCAGATATCAATTTACGCGGTATATTATAGGCCTACCTTCTACTACTCATATTATCGGGAGTGTATAATATAGATGTCTAATATATAGTGTCTATATTATACATTCCTGATATGATCTACATTTTTATTAGGGGTGAATAAAAACAAATTGTGCTTTTATTTGCGCCTAATTTCATAGACATTGTGTAGTTACTATATAGATATTATATACAAGTATTTCACATTACGTAGATAGTATCAAAAGGGTATAAAGAAGGTCTTTCTTTACAGGCTCTTGATAGTATATTGATATTTTATACTTATGTTATAGGTCATCTAAGCGGACAGCGTTAATATCAAAGGATACCATTTTTATTAACTAACATCAAAGCTGCCATTGCGCTCGTCAAAGTCCGAACGATCCATCGCCCTATTTCCTTATACAGAGTTTACCGAATAAATATGGGGCAAAATTTAATTTAGGTGTTGGTCACCATGCACTGAGCAGTCTGTAGTGGGGTCCACCTGACCCATCCGCTTCAGTGATTGATAGCATATATGCTAACAAGATTATGTTAATAAGATCTAGTTAAGAATAAAATATTCTTAGTTCATGTTTGATAGGCAGTGAATTATAGGCAGCCATTCCTGTTGAAACACTCGTTCTACAAACGCTATAATAATGACAATCAATACGTACTAAACTCGACGAGTGGCCACGTCGCCCGCACGCCGTATCAGATACAGAGACTAGTTAAGCTACGACCGACTAGCGAAGAAGTCAAATCACAGAACGTGGTTATCTCGTTCAGGTGGATAGATTGAGTGGACCATTATGCGTCAGTATATAAACAAATGCATATAGGCCAAGGGC
>NW_014577652.1:0-7970 GCF_000485595.1 Priapulus caudatus | reverse complement strand
CTCTCTCTCTCTCTCTCTCTTTCTCTCTCTCTCTCCCTCTCTCTCTCTCTCTCTCTCTCTCTCTCTCTCTCTCTCTATCACTCTCTCTTACACCAAAAAAGCCTTACACCAATCCACCTGGTTACTGATAGATGGCGTCCCTGTAGCTGACCATAAGCAGGAATGCTGCATGTAAAGCGGAAAATCAATTTCTTTCTGTCAAAATAAAGAATGGAAGCACGCGTATATGAATTAGGATGAAAATTGAGGAAGTCAGTTATCGTTTATGTTATGATATAGCATAAGAACAAATACACAGATGATTCCCGACAAAGAAGTTAAACTGACCAGAAGACGTGTTGATGGTGCGCGTGGTATGCCGCGCACCTACGATCGGTGGTAGCAGTGCTCTATGGAATTCACTTGAAAGGAATGATTTCCTCAGTCAAAATATCTTCTCTTTGTTCGATTTTTGTGTAGAAAAAGACAAATTCCCAGGCTTACTTGGCATGAGCTACAAATTCCATGAGGACTAATTTCTGGCACCTAAGTGGATCACCATTATGTCGATCGAGTTGAGCGACCATATTGTAGCGGCGAAGATGTTGAGTTATAGAGAGGGTGACTTGGCGGCAACAGTAACCGGAAAGTTAGTCAAAAGAAAAGAAAGGAATAAAAAGAATGGTCTGTTCGCAGGTTAACGGTGCTCACTTCAAATCAACCAGCGATTGCAACCAGTCAGATGGCCAGAGACGGAGAGTCCCCTCCAGATCTCCGCCTTTTCCTTTATATCGGACGCGTAGGACCCACTCTGCGGTTCTTCAGGCTCCACACTCGTTAACTCTGTCTCAGCCAGCGGGATGTCTAGTTAATATCATGCGGTTTAATTGTTCTCTCCCTCATTAGCGTCGTCATTACCAATTCCGTGGCTTCTTAACCTTAACCGTTGCACTAATTTGACTAATTATGATTCCACTTTATTCATCGTCCTTATACATCATGTTTGCCATCTTTTCGGTGTATATATTTCATGTGCCATGATTTTACTTTACCTTGCACCAAACCCTCTTTATGTTGTCTTTACAATGAATTTCAAGCATTACACGTTTCTTTATGTGGTATTCCCTATTCTATTGCTCACGTTTTTGTTTTGTCGCATATGTGACCTATTAAAAGTTCAATAGCAAAACTGCCCTCGTGTTTTGTGTTGATCACCATTAAATGTAAGTAACTTCATTTGTTATTGATATGATGTGAACGTCTGTTGACGCATAAACCTCACGAACCCACGAACATGCGCGCGCATGCGCCCTCACGAATGACAGCTAGCCACACTTACACACACAAGAAATCACCACAAATAGGTACACACAAAACACAATACATTCACGTTCGCTCAGATACGTACAATCATTCAACCAATCCAGCAGTCGTTTAAATAGATATGAAATCTCACACTGCTCGTACAAGGTAGGATGGAAAGTGAAGACAGGTCTATATATACGTAC
Source organism: Priapulus caudatus (assembly GCF_000485595.1). NCBI lineage: Eukaryota > Metazoa > Priapulida > Priapulimorpha > Priapulimorphida > Priapulidae > Priapulus > Priapulus caudatus. The sequence goes on along the minus strand of NW_014577652.1, from coordinate 6,483 downwards.
CTTGATATAATGTTTGTTTACGAAATCTTGCCTATGCTGTACATAAGCCGGTGGCTTTTGTTCGGTGGTAAAATGCTGCGTGCATGTCGACTATTTACTTATAACTTGATTGCTACTTACGAACGCAAGCAGGGGTGTGACTAGCCGACCATTCAACATGCCGCTTGTCTGACGTCTGTTTACAGATAATCCTCTTAATTCCCTTCAACACGTAGCCGTAGTTACATTGAAAAGCCACGACCTGCTGGTAGCTGAAGTCTGTCCCGCGCAGGCTGCCATGCTGGGGAGCTACAGGCGGTGGGCATTCGAACGCTGTTTTGGCATGAAATGATAAAAACGTTTCATCTGCATAATAGAAATACTACCGATAAGATCAGTCACGTGATTCTTCAAGTCAGCCCTGAACATGTGGATGCAAAGCTATACCACCCTAGATGCGAATGCACGTATACACTCAGTATAGTTGCATCTTTCGCATTAGGCAGTTCCATGGATAGCAGTTAAGGTCACACTCACGCACCCATGCAAGCCCACACTAACACACGCCAACGCCAAAGCAGTAATATAACGATATCAGCGATCACTAAATCCAAGCTATTTTCTTTCACTCGTAAAGGTGTTGCTATATACAGTAGACGCCGTCTATTAGACGCCGTACATAGGCTGCAGGCCTTGCAATAAGCAATCGAAACAGATATTAATTAAAAATGTACTCACACGGTTACGTGCACTTACAAAACATACACTGTTATTCATGTTAAATAACTACAGTTCAGCTCTGATGCTCCCCCTCGAACTTTTTGCCAGCTCTATGCATGCGAATTTCTGCAAAGTGTCTGAACACATTTTCATACACAAAACCCACCAACCGGTCGCTCCTTGAACATTACGCCACCTGACGGAATTACACGAATACAAAACCAAAAATAATTCTTAGCTTCTATTGCTTTCTCCACGTCCACGAGGCATCCAACTTGCCGTGGCATAATTGCTAATTATTTGCAGCTCTATGTGGAGATACTTCGGGGGGGGTGTATCAACGTACAGGAGCTAATAGACTAGCATCGGCCGACAATAGACTGAACTCACCGATATAGAGAGGAATAACCAGTAGTATATTGACTAAAGAGCAGGATAAGATAGATTGCACATAAACATTAGACGCATGTAAATCATTGACCTGGGTCGCCCAGCCAGTATTGGAATCGACTGCTGCTGCCCGCCTGTCGCGTGCGAAACACTGAGGGAATGTTCCCTTAGGAAGGAGTTACCGGCGATGACGCAATAATCGTACCGGCAAACGGGCGTTACACAATTGAGTTCTAAGCAATGATTCACCACGGTACGGGCCGAGGTACCGACTGGAGGCTAGGTGGGGCGGGGGGTTGCTAGCTGAGTGTGTATAAAGGAGCTCAAAACCACAGCTCAGAGAGTCTTTAGGTCACAAGGTCCACAAGGAGGAACAACGCAAGAAGGAGGAGCAAGCAGCCGAGGACGAAGACGAAGGAAGGCGGGGGAGAGAGAGGCAGCCGACGAGAAGGGAAAGAGGACGTTATATTTCAGGGATAGGTTCTAGAGGTGAAGACGGAGAAGAGGAAAGAGAGGGAGGAGAAATAGAGGAGATCCGAGGATACGACGCACAGCCTGAGGTTTCAGTAGTGGTAAACGAGAGCCGGACGGCCCGGAGACGAGGGAAATAAAACCGGCCGCGAAGAACGGCGTTCTGGCAGAGCTCAGCGAGCGACTGCCGAGGGAGCACCACCGTGGGAGGCGGCTTGGGATCCACGCAAAGCAGCGCCGACGGACGTAGGGAGAAACGAGGCCGGCGACGCATCAGTATCCCACGAGCATCGATAGCAAGGCCGCCTGCATATACGAATCGCAGGGGGGGGAAAATCATTTAATTTGGTACAGCTAGCTAACTGGCCAATAAAAGCTTCTAGACACCGTAGCGTTAACCGCAGCTCACCGTGTTTCATCTGGTACGACCTTTTATCTGCCTACGTGCTCTCGCCGTCCTGGCCTTCAATACATCGCGACAGGAGCGGGGACACTGATCCCACACACTGGACACGCGTTGTAACTATAACGATCTGTCGAACCGGTAGTCGTCTACCCCTAGAGGCACTACACTAGCTGCGAATTTCGGCGAAAAAAAAAATGCCAAAAAGGGGGGGGGGGGGAGCTCTGTCTAGAGAATGGCACGAAGCTTGAAGTTGAAGGTGCAACGCGTTATTATAAATGGTTGAACTATACACTTTCTGGGAGATATTAACGCTGTCCCGTTAGATGAACCTATAAACATAGATGGTATGAAACCGACTATATCAATAATGACTATCAAGAGCTGTACAAGAAAAGACGCCTAGCATCTCTGGTATACCAATTTGAATACCGTTAAATTTCTTTAACACGTAATCGATGACAACGATAATGAAACACGTAGTAGCTAAATACAAGTAATTGAAACGAGTTGATGAAGATCAGTAACATACACAAAGCAGGTCTAAGGTGAATTAGGCGCAAGAAAAGCACCAATGTGTTGTTTTTATTCACCCCTCCCTAATAAAATGTTTAGATCATATCCAGAATGTTATTGAAATAGACACTATATATTGACATCTTATGATTATAACTAGCTGTTCCCGGATTTGATAGGCAAGTGAGGAACACCTACGATTAATCTTCTGCAAGCAGTTTAGTAGAAGGTTAGCCTAGTGATGCGTACATAACCCCGACTCTTCCGTAAATTTTGATAGTACTTGTCTTTTCGCGGTGGATAAAATAGGGCAGCCGTCTCGATTGGCTATTCTCGTGCCAACTCACAAGAGCTCGTGCTGACTTGATGCATATTAAATCTTATAGAAATACTTACTTTTCAAGGACTGTTTACGCGGCGTTCGCGGCGAAGAATATAGAAGAAAGGCCTAGATACATGTGGTACCAAACACTGGATGCCAATGTGACTTGGGCGCTAGAGAGTTGTGTCGGCAATTGCATTACTCAAACGAAAACAGAAACGTTATCGTTTCGGCGCCACATTATAACTAATTCGGCCCGGCCTGCCTGCCGACCGCCGCGCAATCGAGCCCACACCCGAAACTTGCAGCAGGAACGTGTATTTAGAAGACACTGAGGATCAGGACAATAACAGTAGTAGCTTCGAGGATGAGCGTCGACAGCCGGCACCGTCGCTCATCTTACAGCCACTTCTAGTTGTGCTTGCGACACAGATCAAGGACAAGTCATCTAAAGAAGACCTGTTATGCCGAACAAGCGTATAGAGCAACGCGACAGACCCACACAGAGGACAGAATGGGATGCTGCAATCAGTAGATCAAATCTTCAGAGGAGGTGATTCGTCGTAGGCGAAGACTACAGTAGCGCTACAGCAAAAAGCTCATCACCGCCGATGTCACCTGGCAAGATAGATTTCTCCATTATTCGAATTTCAGGTGACTTTTGTCTTTAGTAGCATAACTAGATTCCTTTCCGATACTATCCCTTACCCCGCCTTGGCAGCACTTTGTTTTTAAACCAATTACATTAACCTAACCTATATAGGCCCTTACTCAGATTATACGTTAGACACAGCATAATTGTAAGTAGCCGCCGCCGTCTGCGTGTGCTAAGCCACTGGACGCGACACTGTCTATAAGGAAGCGATCCGCTAGTTCCACAGAGACGGGTTGCAAGGTTTCCTACCATTAGCATATATCAAACAGATCACGCTATGTGTTTTTGTATGACAATACTTACACCTCCGCCTAAAGTGTTATATGATGACGATCGAAATTGATTGTTGCAAAAATACTTCGCGGAATAACAAAACCTTACCTGTTACGCACAACGACCTTTCGTGCCGGTATGGCGTAAATAAATGCCAAACTTATGTGTTCGGCTGACGGACAGACGGTATGACCCGACTGTGGTAGTTCATATATTCTAGGTTGGGTTCGGGTATGTATCACATCCATGTATTGAGACTTTAGGTTTTTATATGACAGTAATGTTCTAGGTTAGGGTTAGAGTTAGGGTTTAGGGTTAGGGTACAGTCTGTAGTACACCAGAGTTCGGTGCTTGCAGGGCCTTTTACGACTTTTGCCTATTTAAGCTCAAGCATATACATATATAACTACCCTCGGGTACATTCTGAATCACCCGAGCCAAAACGGAAACATTTCTTGGTTATCTCCAATGACCGATTTCACCGCGGATGCTCCCCTTCGAGCCATACTAAAAACCGTGAAAGCATGCGTCGGCCAGAATACAAATTAAAAGACGTGCTACGCACACACGCCACCCGGACGCGCAACAAAGCCATCCTAGTAGTATAAATAACATAAACAGAAACTACTGATAAACAGATACCCGTTAATAGCGTGGCTACATGGCAGTCGCCTCATGCTTTGCTAATTTCCCGGTGACATCACCTCATTCGTGCTAGTGTCTGATTATCGTTTATCTTAAACAAAGCGATATTAGTGCATTTTATTAGCGGGACCTGGTTCTTGTTGAGGTTCTCGTTAACTTTGCACGTGGGAGTGTAGCAGAACCGCATTAACGAGCTACTACACCCGCCGAGCATACACTCTCGTCACGTTTCTAGATGTCACAGAGAGAAAATAGGACCTGTCAGCCGAATCACAACATTGCTTGCTTCAACCTTGAACATGCTCAGGGTAAAAGGAACCATCTCGAGATTATAAAAAGAAACTCGACTAGGCCAGCGATATTGTTTTGGTTATTCACAGATGAAGATACAGTCAACTACACTTTGGCAACGGCCAACTCGAGAATAGGAAACAATCAAACGTTTTTGAACTATCATACCTCGATTCTCATAAAAGAGAGTTTGCTTCTTGGATACAATAGTCACAGTGTCAGTCCATGAACGATGTGTGTGCGTTAAAGACACTGCTTAAGACACCTGCGCATGGCAAAAATTTACACGTGTTGAGAGCGTTCAAGGGAATTGAAATGACAACGGTCCTCCGGGTCATTGCTCTATCGCCACCCTGACTATCGCAATTTTTAGTTACTATAATATAGTTAAACATGTAGATGAGTTTAAATACTAAAGGACTCTTATCATATTAATATAGTAGACTAATGGTCAATGAATTAAGTTAATACAATATTCATTTAGAGTGCGAGAGAAATATAACATCACAACAACAACAACAACCAACAACAAACAACTCTTATGTTACCCGGCCTCCTAGGGCGCTTCGGGCACAGCGAAAGAAAAAAAACCTTCTACTTCCATAGCGAGGGCGCGGCAAATAGGCCTTCCGCCAATTGTTCACCAAAAAGTTGGACTACTTTCCTTCTTGCCGAAAAATACCCTTCTGGCCATCTCTCTTGATATTTATTGCTGGAGAGCATAGTGCCCCGACAAACAGGCCATTAATAGTATACCAATCGGTGTGATCTGATCTGTATTAGCACAAGAGACCATCCATAATAGTCATATATGCATACGCGTTACCTCCTTATATGGGAATATTCGGCGCTGCGTGCACTACTTGTATTGTGCTGTTACCACGCAACTTAGGTACGCATACTTTGCATCTATGTACATGATGGTGCTAGCAGATAGTGAGACTTCTGTAATTTATAAAATTTGTACGATCATGTATCAATCTACCCATCAAGTGGCTGTAAACACAGTCACCGCGTATTACAGCCGCCGAATGGTTTTGAACATTTTCTCACTCACCCTCCCTCACCGCCTGAGTACGCGAGCGTTCGTCCGAGTAGGAGTATTGGATTTCGTTAGTCATCGCCTCAGCCCTGAAGGAAAGTGGTGGACGAGGGTCCTGCCAGACAGGCGTCATATATGCGCCACATCGTGTATCAACTGCCTGCACAAGTAGTTCATTAAATTAATTTCCTCTAGGCAACCACCTCAGCAATGTCACAAGCGATGAATCAATGCTATGTCAGGCCTTGTGCCTCTCTCGCCGGATGGTCCCGAATCTAAACTACTATGTTTAACACACACAATGGTATTTGGTCGCTGCACGACCCTCACTCGACTCGTGTCCTAAAAGCAGTCTTACGCTATATGATAGCATGCAACTCTCGTCATTGAGACCGACACGTACTCAATTTCACTGATATAAATGCCACTGTACTAGCAAAAACGTCGTCACTGGACTACGTCTGACGCTTTAGCGTAGACGCCAGTTGGGCGGGGGGGATTTAAGCACCTCCTTCCCCAATGTAGGGTGCGTGTAAGTGACTGTGGTCCAGATGTAGCCTCCACGTGCATGGTTTACTGCTAAAAGGTCACTCCAGGGAAATGCCCAAATAGTTACTAGCCAGCCTACGTGAACTAGAAATGTCGTATACCGAGTACTATAAGGTTTATGTTGAAAATGCAGTATCAGCGTCATACCTGTGAAGGATAGACAAACTGCCCTAGCCATCCCGGATGCTAATCCGGCGACGGAACAGTTTGTAGCATTTTGCATAAAG
>NW_014577651.1:172297-194663 GCF_000485595.1 Priapulus caudatus | reverse complement strand
CTCCTTCTCCACCAGCTTCTCCCCTCCTCCTTCTCCACCAGCTTCTCCCTTCTCCCTCTACTCCTTCTCCACCAGCTTCTCCCCTCCTCCTTCTCCACCAGCTTCTCCCTTCTCCCCTTCCTCATTCTCCACCAGCTTCTCCCCTCCTCCTTCTCCACCAGCTTCTCCCTTCTCCCCTTCCTCCTTCTCCACCAGCTTCTCCCCTCCTCCTTCACCACCTTCTCCCTTCTCCCCTTCCTCCTTCTCCACCAGCTTCTCCCCTCCTCCTTCTCCACCAGCTTCTCCCTTCTCCCCTTCCTCATTCTCCACCAGCTTCTCCCCTCCTCATTCACCATCTTCTGCCTTCTCCCCTTCCTCCTTCTCCACCAGCTTCTCCCTCTCTTCCTTCTCCACCAGCTTCTCCCTTCTCCCCTTCCTCATTCTCCACCAGCTTCTCCCCCTCCTCCTTCTCCACCAGCTTTTCCCTTCTTCCCTTCCTCATTCTTCACCTGCTTCTCCCCTCCTCCTTCACCACCTTCTCCCTTCTCCCCTTCCTCCTTCTCCACCAGCTTCTCCCCCTCCTCCTTCTCCACCAGCTTCTCCCTTCTCCCCTTCCTCATTCTCCACCAGCTTCTCCCCCTCCTCCTTCTCCACCAGCTTCTCCCCTCCTCCTTCTCCACCACCTCACCATGCTTCGCGCGTCACGCGAGATGATACATAGACTCTGATTGGTTCACCAGTCGGTTTGCCTAGGCCGCGGTGTAAAACGGAAAGGCGCGCCCGGGGCATAGCAACACCCGTCCTCGATGTGCCACGTAACGGCGACATTGCGTACTAGTAGCGCAACTAACATGGCGGCGTCCGCTAGAGAGAAACAGAGTGGTAAGTTTGCAAATTAAATATTTATTATGAGACTGGGCGATAGTATTTAAACATTAGTTTTGTAAATAGCGCATACGCGCGTGTTATACGCAAATAACTCGTTTACGTATATTTCTCAGTCCAAGGGGTTATAGAGAAAAAAAGGGCTACATTTACTGATTTAGTACTAATGACAGTAATGTAGTAATGAGTAACGAGTAATGTCAATGAGTAGTACTAGTAGTAGTAGCAATGAGTAATGAGTAATGGGTAATGTAAATGATTGTAGGCCTATTTGTTTTGTTTTTTTGTTCACCGACTTATAGTTATAGTTATACTTATAGTTAATGTGTGATTGTATATAACTTGTATTCGTGCGTCTTATCACAGCCACAGGCCCTTGGAGGCTCAAGTTTCAAGAAGAGTACCGGAGGCCGTTGTCTAAACAAAATTAGTCGCAACATTAGTCTTACCATTAACTTCCACTCGTAAACCGTTGACAGAAACATTGTAATGTTACGAGAAGGAAAAATCCTCGAAAATATCCTTATAACATTACGAGAGCCCATACCCTCTCGTAACTTTAATATTTAGATGAAAATAATACATTTAGACTAAGAAATTAAAGAAGGCCGTGGCTACGCGACCGGTTCCGGACGAGGAGCCGCTAGGCTACGCGTCCGGACATCCATCTCACACAGTGAGCTTGCGACACGTGCACGCATGATTGCGCAATGGGACGCTCTGCTGATTGCCGTGTGTGTGTGCGTGCGTGCGTGCGTGCGTGCGTGTGTGAGAGAGAGAGAGAGGGAATGTGTATGTGTGTGTGTATGCGTGAGAGAGAGAAAGAGAGCAGCGCGCATGTGTATGTGTGTGTGTGAGAAAGAGAGAGAGCGAGAGAGGACGGATGAAAGGATAGACGGCAGCAGAGCGTCCCCTTGCGCAATCATGCGTGTACGCGAGTCGCGCGATCACTGTGTGAGTGGATGTCCGGATGCGTAGTCTGGAGGCTAGGCGACCGGTTCCGGACGCGTAGCCACTTCGATTAAAGAATTACAATTATAGTAATATAATATTTTATATTAATGAGTAATATTATGTGTTTTTCTTGAAAAACACGTCAAAAACATTAATTATCTACCGAACGTAAACCAAAACAATACATTTACAAATGGCGTATGGCATAAATTTGTTCTCTTGTTTGAAATGCTTGCCACGCTTGCCACGACTCTCGCGTCTCGCGTTAAAGCATTACAGTGTGAGAATTTGTCTTGTTGTGCAGCATAAATTCATGACCGTGTCGTTTTTCATCAAATATTATTTATATGTGGTTAGCCATCACAATATGCATAAATTACTGTGATGTACAATAAATGTTTATTAATTTGAATTTTGTGATCGATTCTCATCCAATCAGCAGCCTTGTGACATGAACTTATGAAGTTCCTGTTATCGTGAGTTTGCTCGTAGCTACGATGTGTTTCTCTCAACGCTACTCTCGTAGCATTAACATTAGTCGTAAGTGTTATCGTAGCATCAACATTAGCATTAACTTTACGATGTTTCTGACAACGGGCCCCTGGTACCTGTAAGAGCGAAGCGGCGAGAATATATTCCGCTTCGCTCTGATACTCTTCTTGAAACTTGAGCCTCCAACTTCCAAAGGCCTGTGGTCTTATGCACAAACAAATTTCTTGAATCTTGCATCTTGACTATATATTGAAAGATCAGCTACGAGTAATGCCTCACCGAGTAACGGCCAATACTTAGGCAACACCGTGTCGACTGTCTTGTGCTCGTTCATTTTCACGCTAACCACGTCATTGTACATGGCGCTGAATGGTACACCACAGTCCACAGCACAAGTTGCCTGTTGGTGCACAAGCCGGATCAAGCATAGTTTGGGACCCCAGACCACATTTTCACATGCTAAACAAATCATTTTGGGCCGTTGTCAGAAACATTGTAAAGTTAATGTTAATGTTAATGCTATGATAACACTTACCACTAATGTTAACGTTACGAGAGTAGCGTTGACAGAAACACATCGTAGCTACGAGCAAACTCACGATAACATGAACTTCATAATTTCATGTCACAAGGCTGCTGATTCGATGAGAATCGATCACAATTTAATTCAAATTCATACACATTTATTGTACATCACAGTAATTTATGCATATTATGATGGCTAACCACAGGTAAATAATATTTGATGAAAAACGACATGGTCATGAATTTATTCTGCACAACAAGACAAATTCTCACACTGTAACATGAGACGCGAGAGTCGTGGCAAGTGACAAAGTAGTTAAAACAAGAGAACAAATGCCATACACCATTTGTAAATGTTTTGTTTTGTTTTATGAAAGGTAGATAATGAATGATTTTGACGTGTTTTCAAGAAAAACACACATTTTATTCATTATTATAAAATATAATATCACTATAATTGTAATTCGTAGTGTAAATGTGTTATTTTCATCTTAATATTAAAGTTACGGGGGGGTCTCTCGTAATGTTAAGAGGATATTTTTGAGGATTTTTCATTCTCGTAACAGTGCGATGTTTCTGTCAACGGTTTACGAGTGGAAGTTAATGTTAAGACTAATATCAAGAGTAATTTTGTTTCTGACAACTGTTTGCTAAACTAGGATTTGGCCCTTTCTCGCTTCTCACTATGTAGCGAGAACGTCACAAGCGAATGTAGCGACCAAACCTTGTAGTTGTAGCTAACAGAGTGCTGTAACACGTACAATACCTAGTTAACTTCTGATGGCTCTTACCGATTCTCTGTACTTCGGCACCATTTATGCACGCTATTGCCAAGTATGTATTTATGTATCAGCGAGCATTTTTGAGATTTAATAAGGCCAAAACAAAATATAGGTGTGGTTACCGTTTCATGCTGAAAAAAAATAGGGTAGGTAGGTAGGGAAAACATTTTATTTTATTGAAACATTTTATTTAAGAACCATGTCCGAAGGATGCGCGTTGTGCCTTTTGAAGCACCAATTCCAATTCATATTTATTTATTTTTTTACTTTTTAAAGAAAATTGACAATAAAATGTTTAGGGTCGCTGGGAATAAATAGGGTCGGTCGGGAAACGGTAACCACACCTATATTTTGTTTTGGCCTAAGGGAGAAATGAAAACAAGGTGGCCATTATACTCATTGAATTCTGTATGGTTTTCACGCACATTCGCCAGTCTTGTATTAGTTCTCACACATGCGCAGTAATGCAAGTATGGGGTTTGTCAACTTTCAACAATAACCCCTTTCCAAACTGTGTGATTATAACATAATACCGTGGCAAATGCTGGTTAAAAAGATTTTCTCACAAATAAATTGAGAAATGATTTAATTGAGACAAATTTAGTCTGACCTGTCAGCTGGTGTACATGTTGCTGATTACTTCAGCATAAAAATTATTATGAGTTTCTGCTATTATAACAGTAGTACGGTAGTGTGGTACCTATCTTGGAATTCTTACAACAGTAATTAACCTAGTGTAGAGATAGGATTAAGGTCAGTGTCATCTTGCGAGAGCAAAAATCACGTGCTAGTTTTGTTGGCATATATATGTAAACAAGTCTATGAAATGCAGATCGATGCACATATTGGACAAGGTGACAACGGGGATAAACAAACGCTGGCTGTGGCATTTTGTAGATGGAAAATATCATCCTCTGCGCAAAATTTATTATTTTCATCATAGCACTGACAGGGTTAGATTATTAACATATATAAATATGAGTGACGACGTATTTAAAACATTATTAACTAGAGATTGTAGAAACTTGGTCAGTGACAGTTTTGAAAGATTTCGTGAGGAAACGACAGCTAGTATCAGTGTCAGGGAGAAGGTAAGTTCTTGCTGCTGGCATAGGTGGCAAATGACTTGAAACTACCTCTTCTGCATACCCCTGAAGAAGTTTCCAAACAGAAGGACGGGCATATTAAGAAACTTCTAAAGACCCTTGATGGTGATATGCCCCATCCTGATTCTTTGAAAAGTGGATTGTTGGACGAAGAGCGAATGTGTTTGTGGCCTCCGACGTAGCTCTAGTGCTAGGCCACAGGCGAACCAGATGAGAGACCGGATACCAGAGACGCGTCGCCTGAGAGGTGTTGATACTGCCCGCTGAGCGCGGATCTTGCGCGCAGTTTCGCGGCAAGGCGCACACGACCGCGGGAACGTCCTACGAAAGTATCACGCGCTGGCAGCTATTGATCCGTGCGCCAAATCGAAAGGCCGGCGCACGGATCAATTTCTGCCAGCGAACAGTCTCGAATTTTAGCGGGTCTAATTCACTACCAAACATATGCACACGCCATCGCGCAGGTCTAATAGCGATGTTTCACGTGACGTCATAGATCAGGTCACGTGTATTTGTTATGTCTTGTGGTTGGCAAAAGCGAACCCTGCTGCTTGACATTTACAGATGAATGACCACATGTTCTGATAGAAAGCGCTGTTTATGTAGTGCACGTACACGTGCGTGATGCGTGAGTGCGTGTGCACGTACACGTGCGTGCATGCGTGCGTGTGTGCGTGCGTGCGTGCGTGTGAACTTATACGTGCGTGCGTGCGTGCGTGCGTGTGCACGTACACGTGCATGCATGAGTGTGTGCGTGCGTCCGTGTGTGTGCACGTACATGTGCGTGCGTGCGTGTGTGTGCGCGTGTGTGTGTGTGCGCGCGCGTGTGCATGTGCACGTATACGTGCGTGCGTGCGTGCGTGTGCACGTACACGTGCATGCATGAATGTGCGTGCGTGCATGCGTGTGTACGTACACGTGCGTGCGTGCGTGCGTGTGAACTTACACGTGTGTACATGCGTGCGTGCGTCCGTGTGTGTGCACGTACACGTGCGTGCATGCGTGCGTGTGTGCGTGCGTGCGTGCGTGCGTGTGAACTTGCGTTGCGTACGTGCGTCCGTGTGTGTGCACGTACACGTGCGTGCGTGCGTGCGTGCGTGTGCACGCGTGTGCATGTGCACGTATACGTGCGTGCGTGCGTGTGCACGTACACGTGCGTGCATGCGTGAGTGCGTGCGTGTGCACGTACACGTGCGTGCATGAGTGTGTGCGTGCGTGTGCACGTACACGTGCGTGCGTGCATGCGTGTGTACGTACACGTGCATGCGTGCGTGCGTGTAAACTTACACGTGCGTGCATGCATGCGTGCGTCCGTGTGTGCACGTACACGTGCGTGCGTGCGTGTGCGCGCGTGTGCAGGTACACGTTCGTGCGTGCGTGCGTGTGTACGTGTGCAGGTACACGTGTGTGCATGTGTGCGTACGTGCGTGTGTGTGCAGGTACGTGTGCGTGCGTGCGTGCATGCATGTGCACGTAGACGTGCGTGCGTGCGTGTGCACGTACACGTGCCTGCGTGTGTGCGTGCGTGCGTGCGTGCGTGTGCTTGTATCGAACAATATCACGCATCTGCTTGCTGCCAACCGTTAAACTCCGCATGTGCGCATATGACGTCAATGTTTATTAGCATGAAACATCGCTATTGCATGAGAATCAATGAAGAACTGCTCCGTCAATCACGCGAAACGCAAGAGAAATTCAACGACGGCGAAATATACAGCTGTGTTACACACATGCAGCTAGGGCCTGCATAGCTCCCAAATCCCATTGGTTGATACAAAGCACGTGCCTCAAACTCCTGTTTTATGGTGCATTGTGACCCTAACCCTAACCCTATGGAAAAAAAAAATTTGTTGTTATTAAATTGTTGTAAATAAATTATGTAAATATTTGCGTTAATTGGGAAAAAATAGTTAAATCGATAAACATAGAAAAATACAGAAAACAGAAAAATAATTAAAAAACAGATGGGATTCGATCCAACTACATTTCAGCCGTGTCGTCTGTGCATTAGGCGTTCGGCTATTGAGGATCATTGGGTTTCTGTATTATGGATGTGCCTTGACAACACTGGCGTCATTGAGGAGTTTGAGGCACGTGATTTGTATCAACCAATGGGATTTGGGAGGGCCACGTCACCGAGTAAACATCGAGAGTGGCATGCGGTGGGCGTAGTCATTGAGGTAATTAGGGTTATTTAAGTTTTATTATAGTTTTTCGTGCGCTTTTCAATCCCAAAAATTTTCAACGATGCTACGATGACATGATCCATTGGTTGTTGTTCTCTTTTCTGTAGCTGCATTGAAGCAGATGCTGAACTTTGGCCAGGTTCCTGCAAAGCAAAGTGCTGAACCAACATGGAAGGTTGGTGTTATAAATACTGCCTGCCTTTTAGAAGCATAGGATATTATTGTCATGTTCTCTGTCAGTTATTTTGAGTGCAACTGTACTGACTGACTTAACGTGAGTTTTTTTTAAATATATTTTTTTTCTGGGGGGTGGGGTAAGAATACCTCCGTGGGCTCGGACGATCGCGTACATGTGAACACACTGACTCGGTAACTATCCGGAGCGCTTCTACTCGTATCATTGTCTTAATGTATGCTTGCTAACATAATGATAAAAGCAGAGTACGTCGAAGTACAGCAATCGACTGGTATCACTGTTCATTTATCTTATGTAGTGAGCATTGTATAGGCGGGCGGGGAGCGAATTTGCGATTCCCAAACTTCCCAAACCGTATAGCCGCAGCTATGGAAGAAAAATTTAGCAACGTGATTGGCTAGAAGATTTTTAGGACGCCCACTATCGTGTGCACACCATCGCGCAAATTCTAACACTAGCTGACTGGATCTACTATAGCGGCCGTGAGCGTGGTATAAATAGTGGAGTTACTTAGGTGGTTCGCATTATTGGCGTAAAGCCTCTGGCTGTAGCTAGCCTATAGTACAGTATGTATGTCTACAAAATACATTTACTTTGGACACACTCAACACAGACGGAATTCCCCAGTGCCCATCAAAATTTTACAGTAAGTGACTATGTTATATGCATAATTTCTTCCTTTTCCACCAAAAAGTGTTGCTAGTTGTGAGCTATTGGAGTACCCTGAAATGGCTCTAGATTGCATCTTAGAGAGCTCTTATAATTTTCAAAAATTTTCGGGGGGGCCTGCCCCCAGACCCCCATAGAATGTTCCTCCCTTTCACCATTTGTCTGTCTCATATGCCTGGACTACACATAGTGTAGTAATATTACATACATGTGTGTACTAGATTATTCTGTGATAGGAAAGAAATGAAGCCGAATTTGCTTAAAATTGTATAAATTTTTTTTCTAGATCTTGATTTACGATCGATTTGGACAGGACATCATTGCACCGCTGCTGTCACAGAAAGATCTTAGGGACCTGGGAGTGACACTGCATTTGTAAGACATATATATATATATATATATATATATATTGATAAAATACAAGTATTGAAGTAGAGAAAATCATAAATCATGATGTTGCATTTAATATTTATGCTATAATTGCTTTTTTTCTGCAGCATGTAGAAAGGCACTAAACCGAGTGTCACTGAGGTATGCATGAGCACGAAACCTTCATGCGGCAGTGCATATCTCACACCATTGTGCTATGTCTAAGTAGTTATCTATTTACCACAGACTTCTACACTCTGATCGTGACTCTGTACCTGACGTTCCAGCCATATATTTTGTTATGCCCACAGAAGAGAACATACATAGAATATGTCAGGTATGCCATGCATGTTTGTTTGGGCGGGGTGGTTATGCATGCATGCAATCAAGAGCATAAATAATGAATATGTTCTTATTTGCAAGTGATTTTTTTTTGTAAAGTTACCTATTAGTCGGTCATATCTAATAGGTTAATGTCCTGAGATTTGCAGTCTTGTTCACAACTCTTAAAACCCCAATGGTGTTTCCTTATGGCCATCGAATGCACATACACACTATACCTGTGCTATAGTTGATGAAACACGTTGAGATCCTCATAGGTTAAAAACATGTCTGTTTTCTGCAGGATTGCCAGGACCAATTATATGAGTCATTCTACTTGAATTTCATATCAGCGATCTCGCGACAAAGGCTGGAGGAATTAGCCGGCGGTGTGCTGCAATCAAATGCAGTGGCTAACATTTCCAAAGTATACTCATGTTAAACTTTCCTGTGCCATGCCTTTTGCCTAACTGTGCTCAGCTGCTATTATATCAGGAGTCTATCAATATTGATAGACTTCTGATTATATGGCTATACTATTCTCTTTAACACGTTCCCCGCAGATCCACGAGTCAGCTCGTGGGAACAATCAAAACGCATCCCCGCCGATCCACGAGTCAGCTCGTGGATAGATTATTGGTTTTTGTTACTCTGATTTCCAACAGATGGCAGGCACTACCTACCTAGAAATTAAACAGGGACAGTCTATATTACCCCAGTCTTACATGAACTAAAGAATATATTGCTTTACAGTTGATTTGAACGTGAAATTATGAGTTTTGAGACTCAAGGTAAATTCCTAAAACTAGAAGGTAAACTAGAAGGCGAAGATCGAAACAAGGTTTGTTTACCGTTTTCCTAACGGTATATAATGTAATAACTGTGTAGTATATAAAATTTAGAGGTATTTTTGCATGTAGAAACACAAAACCAGGTTCATACCCCACACATGCTTAAGCGTTGTCACATTTCTTACCGGAAAAAAAGTATACTGTTGAATGATATCATAACAAACTCGCGAAAATCCACCGGTGCGGTGGCATTTGAGACGAAAATGCACGAAATGCCCGTTTTTGCCCTGTTTTCATATCAATATATTATTATGAAGGGGAACGATTTCCATACTATTTGAACGTGTAAGGGTGAGATAACACTCATGCAGAGTAAATGTGTCTGTTTGGTTAGAGCTCTTTCCTGCAAAGGAAATGTGGTAAATCAAATAAAAAATCAAATGAATACGCGGTAAAAACCCGAAAATGCCAGCGCAGGGCGGTAGGTGCATCGTTAACACCGGCAACGTTGAACGTGTTAAAGATCATCCTTTTTTATATTTTTATGTTATATCATCTGGTGATTGTAGTATTTATGTTTATGTTTACAGTCAGTATGGTACAGTGTCTCAAATATGGTTATTTAAGCATTTGTCAAAGGTGCAGGTTTTGACACATTTATATGCACTTATTGACCGTACTACATTGTTGAATGCATTTAGTTGTACATAATGTTTTTCCATGTGCAAACATTATGGGTTAATACATTGCTCCTTTGTAATTTATTGCAGGTATATGACCAATATTTGAATTTTATCAGTTTAGAAGATGATCTATTATTGTTACGTCAGCAAGGTAGAGATGCTGTGTCCTACTATGGTGAGTAGAGCTAACTAGTACATTTTACTTTTAGTATAATGATGGATCGAACTATCAATTAACTGTTTTTCCTTGCATTGATGGCAAAGTAAAATGTGAATAACAATCTCTGATAGCTCACTGAACAAACAGTGGGTTTTCTATATTTGCAACATCAAAAAACCAGTTTAGTTTATTTACTGCTAATAATGTTTTCACACGTAAATGTCTGAAAACTAGTACTGACAGTTCAGTCATTATTGTAACTTAGTAGACTGGTCCTAAGTCATCTATGCATGGTCCACTCAATTATCTTACTGGCTATGCTTGAGTGTGTGAGTGGACCAATATTTTTCCCACACAAAACATTTTTGCATAGAGTAGGTAATAATAGATAACTCTTATAACAATATAATACACAATATGTCAATAGTATTGTAATAGTATTGACAATAGGTTAACAGGGGTCGAAATAAGCGATGGTCCGATGGTCCGGGGCTATCAAATAATCAGGAGGACCATCAGATTTTAGTCAATGGTCCGACGGAGCATTGAATATTTTGGTCCCATTTTCGGTAATTTTCTTTGAAGTTTCCACGTTCCAATATACTATTAAAGTGAAGAAACAATTACTGTATGATGTATCGTTTGATACATTTACTGTACAGCGAACGAGCTTGGTACTCACCCGCTCGCCAATGTCGAGTTAAAATAATATTGGGCGAGTAAAAGCTAAAGCTGACTCGCCCATGTTGGCGAGTAAAAATTATTGTCTAAAACTTTAATCAAATGTTGGTTCCTTACGTTATATATCCAAACATTGATGAAAAACACTTCTAGCGATTGTGAAAGGCAGCTATCGCACGGCATCCTCACTTATATATCATGAAAGGTCGTCGACAGTCAGCACAGCGTGGCTGTATATATATATACGTGCCTGGGGCAGCATATTGATTGATGCACGGGTGGGGGGAGTGCAGGATTGTTTAAAAGTCGCGTGGGGCATGTTCATTACAGGGGGTGGGCACCGCTGGGAGCAGAGGACGACATCAAAATTCTTTCCTGGAATTGAGGAAAAAGCTGCAATCGGGAATGACACACAATAAGCGTGCCGGCCCGCAAAAATAAACGTGAATTTCATTACGATTTTCCATGTATATATTGTAATATCAGGAGTGTATAATATCGATATATATCTATATATAATATATAGATCTATCTATCTATCTATATATATATATATCTATACCTATCTATCTATCTATTTATATAATATAGATCTCTATATTATACACTCCTGGTAATATGATATGCACTGAACCAAAAGAGGACCTTAACGGCTCATAGATTGCAAGTAAATTTTGTACAGATCTGAAAATAATTAAGTGTCGAGGCCTGTGTTAATTCAGTTGGCAGATAGATTAATTTATTAACCACATTACTTTGCCTTAGCATTGTACTTGCACAACTTGGCAGAGACTGAGCAGTTCAACCCTCAGCAATTTGAAGTTTATGTTTCTCTTTTTTTAAGAGAATGTTTCTCTTTTGGTGTCCCCAAAGATTAAAATACTCAACTCAAAAGTGAGATTTTTGTGATGAAGATTGTTTAAAAATGCTGCCTCAGAGTGCAGAAAATTGCATCTAAGAGGTGTTTTTTTTTATTCCGGGGGAGGGCCCCCGGACCCCGGCTAATCAGGGACCCCTTCCTGAACCCATCCCCATAGTCTATTTGTTCACTATTGTTTGACAAGCATTTTTGTTTTAAAATTTGGGCGAGTTTGGGCAAGTTAACTTATTGACTCACTCGCCCAGTTCGGGGAGAGGTTTTTATTTTAAAGCTCTAACACTGTTGTAGGTGAATAATTAAGCCATTTCATCACCTTGTAAAATCTTATTCTTACGCTTGCACGCCGCATTACTTTTAGAGAACAATTTGAAATTTAGGAGGACCATCTAAATTTCAAACTAGATGGTCCTGTGAACCATCTCTTTTTTTCTCCTTATTTGTACCAGGGCTGGTTAACCTGTCATCATACCGATACTATTGCATTAGTTATCTATAATCTGTGTCTAATATTAACCCTAGTGTACATTGCGGTTTTTGTGTCAATGTGAGAAATACTTGTTCAGATCAGTTCTAACATTGTCTAAAGTGTGAAAATCTAGATTGGACTTTAGTCTGATGCATCATTCACGTTTTGTTATCTTTTTTTCAGCGATTAACAGAGGTGACGTAAAGGACACGGAAATGGAGCAGATAATGGATATGATTGTTGACAGTCTATTCTCTGTGTTTGTCACACTAGGTGAGAAAGTTAGTTGTGTTACATGTTGATGTAGGGCCAGATGGGCAACATTTGATGAGCAATTGCTGCCTTCACATTAGGCAACTATGCAGCATTCTTTGAAGCCTCAAACACAAGTTCACTAGTTACATACAAATATTTGCAATTGTATGATTATGATAGGTCTGGACAGATGGATAGGTGTGTGCATGGTGCACATATGAATAAATAGACAGATATTTGTACTTAATTAAATATCTGACAATAACGTATTGTGCAGGAAATGTTCCGGTGATACGTTGTCCAAGAGGGAATGCTGCAGAAATGGTTGCAGAGGTATTTCAACTATTTTATGATATAATTGATATAAAGACTAGTAGTAATTCTCCAGACTACACTTGATAGGAAGAATGGATTAAGTATGTTATAGTCGAAATAATATATTATGTGTAGTTAAACATCACATGTTAACAATGATAAAAATTAGAAAGTAATGTATTTCTGCATATATTTATTGTGTATGGACAACAGGTTGGGCATGACCCCCCTGCTTTAAATTTAAAACGTATCTGATAAATATGTGGCATATTATGTTATCATAGTTTTTGACTTCCACCAGAAACTGGATAAGAAATTACGAGAGAATCTTAGAGATGCAAGGAGTAGCTTGTTTGCTGCTGAGAGTTTACAGTCAGGGCAGTTCAGGTGGGAGCATCATATTGCCCTGATTCCTTCTCATTGTAGCTGTTACTAGTTGTTACCATTGACAGTTTCAGTACTCATAGTATAACACAGATATTAAATATTTAATAAAAGATTCAATTACTATAATAAGTTAATTCTGTAGCGAATGCTACCAACTATCTATCTAGAGAATCATTTTAAATTTCAATTGTAAAGTTGGTCATTGATAGTGATGCCTCATTATTTTCTATTGTAGCTTCCAACGCCCACTCTTGGTGATCTTGGATAGAAATCTGGACCTGGCAACAATGCTGCATCATACATGGACTTACCAAGCTCTGGGTCATGATGTGTTGGTGAGCAATACCTCACTATTAGTGCTGGTGCACATCCTGCTAAATAAGTTGGTAATATTTACCAGTAACCTGTGAGTGCACACAAGAAGTACCGAGTATGGTGTAATTTTAGTGTAGTCTTTGCTGGATGTAATGTTCTCCTAGGCCAAATGTGAATGAAGATGACTTGACTTTTCCTAAAGGACCTGCAGTTAAATCGAATCACTGTGGAGGAAGGAGCAGCAACCCCCAGTGGGCATGCAGGGGCTAAGACCAATCGCAAAAAGAAAATATATGATCTTGGCCAGCATGATAAGTTCTGGGCTGCCCAGAAAGCAAGGTAAAACCATTGCTTATTTTGTATTACTCCTGAGTAGAGGTGAAATTCAAACACTGATTTGTAAGGGTTACCGTGGATGCTTATATTGCTTATTATAGTTTACAGTGCACTTAGACTAATAGAGTATTTATATAGTGGTCTCTCACTGCGGTCTTATTAAATTGTCTTGGTTTTTGTTTTTGACCAGCTCCCCCCACCACCACCACCAATTACACATATGAAACCAGACTGAACAGTTTTTTTTATGTGATTCCCGGAATTTTTAGCTCGCCTTGACATCGTCAAGATGAGCTATTGCTATGGGGTGTACGTCCGTCCGTCAACATTTGGCTATGGTCAACGATAACTCAAGAACCGTTTGACCCACATGTTTCAAATTGCATATAGTTGTTACTCCTATGAGAGAGGTTTAAACGTCCTATTTTGGAGCACGCCAGTTGACCTACATTCGAGCCACGTCCACTTTTTGGCAAAAATGGAAATGGGCACAAGTCAGTTCAGGTTCAATGGGTTTTGCTCATTTCTGGTATGTGAATGAATGAGGACTGGCCCCAAATCATATCACAGAGGTTTTTATTTTTTTTTATTATTATGCAGGGTCTCCAACCATTCCGCATTCTGCGGAATCATTACGATTTCTAGGCTTAATTTCCGCATTCCGCAGCAGCAAGGTTATATTCCTTATTTCAGTTGCACTGTATAAAATTTGCACTGATTGTTCGCATTGTTCGCTTGGACACATTGTTTTTTTTTCAGCCGGTGCCTGGCACTGGCCACGCGCTGGTGCAGTGGAGATGCAGCAAAAGGCCTAATCATGTACATTTTGTACGTATTGCAGTGACAGCAGACATGGCCATTCGCATTGTTTCACTCATTATATGAAGAGAATAAAATATTGGTAATGTGGTAAATGATGCTGGGATCAATGACGTATAATAATAGTAATTAAAACTTGCATGAAATTTATTTCATAACATTTACATTAACACTGTGTCAAGTCACAGATGAGCAAAAATTGAAAATTAACAACTTAAAAAAAAAATAATTCAAAATTAATTTAGAGGTTGGACACCGGACAACCACGGAAGCAATTTGTAGTTGCCCGAGAGAAAATCCAGCCGTCACGGACGACCGGACGACTGTTAAAATTGAGCACTGCTGCTGTCTGCAAGGTGTCGCGTAGTTTGTCTGCTAATCAGATTAACACGTGGGGAGAATGGCGTCCAATTGCCATTGCCATCCAAAAAACCAGACTTTTACAGAAATTCAGGAACGAATATACACAGATGTGGCCTGTACTTGTGAAGTCAAAACTCAGTGTTAATCATGGCCATTGCATGGTATGCAAGACAGACTTTCAAGTTGGGCACGGAGGAAGGAGTGACTGCCAGAGGCATATAGTCTCTCAAAAGCATAAGTGCTATGCGGGTGCTGTGGAATCTACACCCAATATATCAAGCTTCTTTGCAGCAGATAGAGAATTGCCTGTCTTGACGCAGAAGTGAGATTTACGTATTATTTAATTGAACACAATGTGCCTTTGAGGGCGGCAGACCATGCAAATGAACTCTTCAAGAAAATGTTTCCAGACTTACAAATAGCCAAAAAGTATGGTTGCAAACATACAAAAACACGTGAAATTGTGAGAAATTGCAATTCTTACCTGTGTTTTAATACATGTATTATTACTATAGTAACCTAACCTCAGGTGTGTACGCTCTCTGAAAAGTCATGAAAAGTGTTTTGAATCCTAACTTGTAGGGCTGAGTCTAGGGTTGAGATAGTGTCATCAGACATGAGAATATTGCCCACAGTATGCCTCAGATTGCAGGAAAATGGCTTAAATAATGGTGGGGGCATGCCCCCATACCCCCCTAGCACTGGCATGCCTACGGCACGCGGGCCTGCCTGCGGCAGCCAAGGTTAATTTCGCCCCCCCCGTCCATCAATTTCATTCCGCATTTGGAGTTCACAGGGTTGGAGACCCTGATTATGCAAATTAGGTAGATTTTGGCAATTTCACTATGCATTTCAGTGTCTGCCTATGGTCAACAATAACTCAAGAACCGTTTGACCCACATGTTTCAAATTGCATGCAGTTGTTACGCCTATGGAAGAGGTTTGAATGTCCTTGGAGCACGCCAGTCGACCTACTTTCGAGCCACGTCCACTTTTTGGCAAAAAAGTAAATGGCCATAAGTCAGTTCAAGTTCAACGGATTTTGCTCATTTCTAGTATGTGAATGAATAAGGACTGGCCCCAAAACATATCACACGGGTTTTGATATTTTTTTAAATTATGCAAATTAGGTAGATTTTGGCAATTTTACTATCCATTTCAGTGTCTGCCTACGGTCAACGATAACTCAAGAACCGTTTTACCCACATGTTTCAAATTGAATACAGTTGTTACTCCTATGGGAAAGATTTGAATTTCCTATTTTGGGGCACGCCAGTCGACCTAGATTTCAGACTCAGATCTGAAACATTTATTTTCGCATCAAAACTTATGCATATATCATTATCAAGAGTATATAATGGGAGATATGCTATATTATATATAATGGGAGTTCTCCCATATATAATCTTGCTTTATATATCCCCCTCCCTCTTCTATCACACCCAACGTGAGCTACGGTGTCATTGACATTTTCATTCCAATACGTTCTTTGATATATTTTAGTAAAATCTTTTTGGAAATAAGATTGCACATTTCTTTATAGATAGATTAGTATCATAATCGATTAATATGATAGAAAGGTGAATTGGAAGCTGACGAATGCAGTGCTTCCACTTTATACTTTTTTTAAAGGCCTTCTTTAGTGATATCTCTAAACTGTCAAATTTTTACAATTATTTGAAGCTAGTATCAACACGTAAATACTGAAAGCATTCGTATATTTTTTGGTTGCCTCTGTGATATTTAAAACACGTCTTGATGTTGGGTCTATGAATGTTGAAAATCATTTATTCTGCCAAACCGGCCACCAGGTGGGAAAACGGCCTGTGACGTCAGGCTAGGTTCTCCGCCGCGTAGCGCCGCACACAAGCCTGCACTCAGTGCATGAGCAGCAAAGCTAGCCTCGCTGTAACTTATATTGGGCATCTAAATCATCCAACTGGCCATATTAATCATCATGAGCATGATAATATATAGTATACTATATACCATATATCATTGTAGACTTTTACGCTACGATTAAACCACATTAATACCTCAGGACAATAAAATCGTTCCAACTCATATTCATATGCTGCCGTTACTCAGCTCATGGCCAATCTGCCTCCAAGTGTATACCAAATTAACGCAATTACGGGTTTTTGGTTCTACTTCCTGTGTTGTTCGTGGACCGCGGTAGTTTTTACGTTAGCAGCTGACAGCTCAGGGTTACACACTACATCTCAATATTGATTATTATACTCGTACTGTAACATGAGTTTTACGATACAATTACTAACATCCCGATTACACGTGAAATACATTGTTACTATTATCAATGTGCATACAATATCTACGTATTAAGTCCTGTCATAATTTCCACTACGGTACGCTAAAAGCATTTACTATTGACTAATTGTCAGCTTTGCTTTCTTTAGCTCAGGCCTAGGTAAGTCTGTAGAACTGAGGCTACTCTATTTAGAAAATTAGACAGTACTGTAGACAGGGAAATCTGACAGTTGCCATATCTGTTGGAAAAACTTGCTCAGCCTATTTAAGCTTGTACCGAAAGCAAAACATTTTCATTATGTCAGGAGCGTAATAATGTCAGTATACGCTTCCTGATTATAGTACACCTAGTACCTACAATGAATACTGAGCTAAACTCACCATTCAGCAGTCTTCCTTCTGCTGGTTCGACGTGCGCCTTGAACATTGCAACGAACATGAACAAGGCATCGCACGTTTCCCTTGGCACGGTTGCTTAAATCATGCCAGGGTAATCGTAGCTCCAAAACGGTAATTGCGAGGATTAGAATATCCATTCCGTCCGTTGTATAAACAATCCGTCGCACACCTGGTCGGGCTAGCGTAATCGTTGGCCACGGTTCAAAACTGTACGGCCAGCTGAAATACAACTATCTTCAACATGTTTAACTTCATTGTCTATGCTACTTCATTTTCATCTTATCAATCTGATTGACTGCTCATCCGTATCGTACGAAACTGATATTAGTCTAGAGACGACTCTGAATCGGTGTTCACATTGTACATTGTACAGGCTCCATTGTACACGCTTGGCAACAGTAAACAAGCGAGAGCTAGTGCCTAGCCTGACGTCACACCACGTCATGCGCCAAAGTAGTGTGGCGCTTTTGCGTTCCCGCAAATCTTAACATTGTGTTCATCAAAAAATGCTTTTTTCTCATACACCCGAAAACCATTAACTGTAAATTTCTTAGTAGTTGTACAAAACATAGTTAATTTGATATATGTAACTATTTTTCATCACTAAAGGAGGCCTTTAAAGTATACTTTTTTTCAGAAAATAAATTTTTATACTTTTTTCATATTTTTTTCATGCATAAATAGTTTTCAATACTTTTTTTTGCCAAAGATGGTCAAAACTCTTCGGACTTACATTTATGTACACTATATTTGATGATTAAAGATGTGCTTTGATAGTCTTGTTGCAGAAGTGATGGTTTGCTCTGTTCAGTGGAGTGTTTTTGCTCTCAGCTCTCTGCTGCCAGTTACCAAATGACAGAGCATTGCAGTGTTTCCCGCATTGACACAAAGCGAGGCGGGCCGCCTCGCTCTCAGAATTCTCAGCCGCCACACTGAAATTTGTCAAAAAACGCCTCGCTGAGCAAAACTTTTGGCAATTTGAAAAAAAGATTCAAGAGTCTCATACAATGTGTCCAGAATAGCTTAGAATGCACCAAATTGCACCATTTTTTCAAAAATTTCCGGGGGGGGGGCATGCCCCCGCACCTCCTAGCTCACCCAGGACAGGCACTCCTTGCGTTGCTAGGACCTTGAAACACAAACACCACAAACAAATTTACTGCCTCACAGACCTTTCTGGCCAAGGAACTGCATTGCATATTCCAAACTGAGGGTTCGAGAGACAACTCCTCAAGACATTGCACGCATCGTTCCTGAAGCTTGTTTACATGCTGCACATTATGTCATAGGCTATAATGTATTCGATAATAAGGTATAGATAATAGGGTAACAAGTGACTATAAATCATGGTAGGGTTGATACAAATTTATACTTTTTTAATACTTATTTTAGACAATTTTGATACTTTTTTCTGGAGAGATTTTATACTTTTTTTTAGCTCATCTGACGAAGTCACATGCAGCTTGTAGAATCGCACGATCGTCCGTCCGTGCGTGCGTGCGTGCGTCCGTGGCGTCAACAGTTGGCACAAATCTTAACGCGCTCGACGTATGGTCACGATATTCGGGACGTCGGGGGGATCGTCAAAACGAGTTGGGATGTCGAAGCTGGGGTCAAAAGTCAAAGGTCAAGAGGTGTAAAAGAAGGAACATTCCTCCTTACCTTAAGGTATAGGGAGGAAATGCAAATTCGGCAGCAAATCTAAACGGCTCCGACCTAGGCTCGTGATAGTCGGTGTATAGCATCATGGTAGGAAAAGCCATCACTGTGCTGAAATTGGAGGTCAGCAGGTCAAAGGTCAATGGGCACAGGAAGATTTTAGACATTTTCTGAGGACATGGTCTGACGGAGCGATTGAAAACTTTTTTGTTTCAGCAGTGACCTAGCATTTTTTAGTGGCTTTATTGAAAGACGCATGAAATGTACCTTCTGCTGACATGCGAAGAGTACAGTGTCGGATAACCTTTTGACGCCTGCAGAGAGGTTTAAACATGGACTGTTTACTGTCTGTTAGAAGAAATTTGACCTGCGGGTTTGCTAGCAGAATCTATACATGCCTGGATGTATGAGGCTACAATGTCCAAGTGAAATTTCAAAGCTAAATTTGGTTGAAGAAGGTTTAATGCTCCTTAAATCGTATAATTTCTATGCTTCTGTACTGTCAGTATGTTACATGTAACGTATGCCACTGCAGTGGCCACTGCCAGTGCATGTGGTGGTGGTACTGTGTATTTTTGCCTGCGTTAATTGGTTACAGGTGGCAGCTCTTTATTGCAGCCTGTAGGCTTGCGTAGTAAATGGATGAGTGCTTACCTTTCTGTCTTGCAAAGTTGTTGCTACTACGTACGATGGGAGCTTCAATCTTTAAAGGAATAGTAGGTCCATCGATTATGCAAAGTTGACGAATGCTACAGTAACTGGCACCTTGTGTAGTTAATAAGTACATTACCTTATAGCCAAACGCATATTAGTTTGTCCAATATCACTGCTAGTTACTAAGAAATGTCCAATTGAAATCCGCGGTCAAATAAATCCGTTGTTGACAGTTTCAACCCGCTATACCGGCTATGACCAGCTGTAACCGGCGAAGCGGTGTCATACAGATTATAGTGCACCGTACATTTTCACACGTATGCTCAAGCCGTCAGTGATTTCGATCCTTGTGGTCTGAGTGCGCATTCCGTACGTTATGGTTTTACTCTTGGGAATAAATGAATATACGAAGATCTTTAGATTACAAGCAACATATAATATGTGAAAAGGATATTAGAACCCAATTTGATGAATCGTACGAGCCTGCGTACATCAAGTTCATTACACTATGAAATGGGAAACACGTAAATGGTGCAGAACACACGGACGAAAACTGACGAACACCCACGGACTATAAACGGACAGCCCCGATAAAACGTTATATCCTTACCTTGTCATTTTACCTTATCACGAGCGTCCGTGTATATTACGTTCAGGCAGTATCTCTGTGCACTGGGAGATCATCTCCAGCTATTGCAAGCTCTTGCTGCTGGCACGCTGCCGCTCAGCTTGCACGCTAGCGATAGTACCATCCTGATAGTACAGTGCCGTAACTGTATACGTAACAGTAGGCCCCACGCTAGCTCTGATTGTAATGAACGTGGACTACACGTACTAATCACGGACGCTTGTGATAATGAAGTAGGCTGTGCATGTTGGGGGCCAACACTATGTGGGGATCGCGAACTAACCACGGCCACAGACTAAACATGGGAAGCAGACGGCACTATGCGTATTTACGTATATTGGTCAAACGAATACACCTGTGTCCGAAATTGAAGACATGTGGGTACCCATTCATTAGCAACCAAGGGTATTTACTTGTGCCTCGATACTGATTACGACTGCCGTCACTAGGCATACAATTTACCCGGGACAAACAATTCGCTGCTCAACATCCTGTAGCAACATGTGACGTCACCGAACCGAAATCGAGGCTTATTTGGTTGGCAAGCAATTTAGCGTTGGCGCCAGATTACCAAATTTACGGATTTCAATTAGACATTTCTTTGTAACCAGCAGTGATATTGGACAAACTAATACGCGTTTGGCTATAAGGTAATGTACTTATTAACTACACAAGGTGCCAGTTACTGTAGCATTCGTCAACTTTGTATAATTGATGGACCTACTATTCCTTTAATCTGAAGACACTTAAACGTACGCGCCATCTCGTGGCAACTTTCATAACGATCCCCATGAACATTCCTTTGAGAAGGTTCCTGATACCATCCCTGTGCATTCCACTGTTTCGGCGTGTATGTGATCACATTTGGGACTAACAGGGTTTACTAGAATCCCACCACTCCACCACAGAGTCACCGCAGTAGACGTTAGATGAGCGCTGTCGCTCCGCGGCACTTGTTGTAATATCCTGAGTGGCAGCACCGCAAATGCTACAGTGTTATAGTGGTAATTCGATGAGGTGTTCCTTTTTAGTCCATTTCCAGCTGTAGCAGAGGCAGTTCAGGAGGCATTAGACTCATACAGGGCATCAGAGGATGAAGTAAAACATCTGAAACATGCAATGGTATAATTGAAAGTTGAGCTATGATTGTACCTGTCCATATCTCTGCCTTTATGCTCTTGTCTATAGTGGGGCGGATATGTGACATTTTTTACTTAAAGTGTGCACTTCTGGAAAGAAGCATGAAAATTTGCTCTAGGCGGGTTTTGAGTATGCTGATTTCAAAAATTGCGGGAAACACGATTGTTACTCCAACGGTTCCCTCCAAAAAATCAAAAATGGCCACCAGAAAACATGT
Source organism: Priapulus caudatus (assembly GCF_000485595.1). NCBI lineage: Eukaryota > Metazoa > Priapulida > Priapulimorpha > Priapulimorphida > Priapulidae > Priapulus > Priapulus caudatus. The sequence goes on along the minus strand of NW_014577651.1, from coordinate 172,783 downwards.
TTTTGCCCATAAATCAGCTGTAAGTGCCCCGATTACGATGATCTTGGCATCTATACCTATGTTTTTGAAGTCAAAGAATGCAATAAAACTCTTGTCAAATATCATAAAATATATCTTCCCGCCAAAAAGTTGAAAATTCAAAATGGCCACCACAAAACACAGTTTTGCCCATAAATCAGCTGTAAGTGCACCAAGTACCATGATCTTGTTCTTTATACATATGTTTTTGAGGTCAATGAACCCCATGGAACGGATATAGAACACATTGTGATCTATCATATCTTCCCGCCAAAAAAATTTAATCCAAAATGGCTGCCACAAACGCATTTCTTTGCCATAAAATGGCTATACGTGCCACGATTACCAGGATCTAGGTATCTGTACCTGTTTTTAATTTTCTATGTCAAGGAACCCGATGGGAAACATGAAATTATCCTAACATACATGACATACATCTTCAAATTAAACAAATACAATATAAAATGT
>NW_014577651.1:170289-171563 GCF_000485595.1 Priapulus caudatus | reverse complement strand
ATGGATTTGAGATAGATAATTAGCGACGGCCTGTTCCATGCCATTCTGTGTATCGAGTGCTACAAGCTCCTTCCTTGTAGTGAGGAAAGGGTTGTCTAGCTGCTCGACCACCTCGATGAACGATAGTACATCCTTTCGAAACTTGACTTGCAAGCTGTGTCCTTCCTCATGATGAGCAGTGGATGATAATGGTGGGTCGTGGATGGCCTCGAACTCCTCAACTATCCGTGCGCAGTCAGGTCCAGCCAGCATAAACAGTGTAAGGGCATCGGGGTTTTCATCGAGTCCAGCTGCTCTGCTATGCGTCTGAAGGGTTTTGTTTGACTGTTCATGAGCTTGGTCCTTTCCCATGAGGCTGAACCTTCTAGCTGATTTCTGCACAACAAAGTTGCCCTTCATGAATTTAGCATGTACTTGAGGGTGTTTCTCGGCTAGCTGGACCATGTCACGTACATGTACAGGCAGCCAACGCGCGTAGTTTGTGTGGTCCAGGGCGTGAAACCAGCCGCAGAGTTCGTCACATGCTTGCACATATAGTGCAAAGTCCCCCTCCCACAGGGACCGAACAAAGCGAGTCATCAGCAGCTCCAGGTTGATTACAGTTGACCAGAACTTGAACAGGGGTAGAGTTTGGAAACACAAGTTGATTCCACATATCAAATGACTCAGGTGGGCCTATTACATTCTCGCAATACTCCGAGTAGCGGTCTGCTTGAATAGGTAAAGCGACATGAGGGAGACTTGATGGGCATACCCTGTGCACTTGATGTGATGCTCATTGAGTAAAGACTGTGCGCGACCAGAGATGTCAGGACCTCGGCCTGAGAAAGGATGGTGGCCCACCCCGAGTCGCGCAGCAACTTGCCTATCATAAGATGCATCTTGTCTTCGATGTGCAGAGCGCCCATCACAACAACCAACTTATCTTCTCCCACAATGTCGGGGAATTGCTATTGCACGAGTTTGATGAGAGCATATAGTGGCTGATTTGCACCAAGAACACTGGTCTGGCCCGGATTGAGGAACTTAGTGCCTTGTATCGTCAGCTCCATCGCGTGCTTCATTGACGATGTAGATGCAGCCTTGTCTGGGAAAAGGGGATAGATGCCGATCTCGGCAGGGGGCTTCACCAACTCATCGCTTGCTAGTAACGAGTTGTATCCCGACCATGTGATGATGTCGCCCTCTGCAATCGTGCCTTGCTTCAGCACCCTAGTGACATGCGCCATCCACGCCTCATCCTTGACCTTGGCGCCTCACACATAAAGGGGTGT
>NW_014577651.1:166788-170264 GCF_000485595.1 Priapulus caudatus | reverse complement strand
AAATGTGATGTCAAATTGTTGACGTTGTGCATTGTGCACATGCCTTGACCCAAAGGACAGTCTCCAACTTTCTGTCAAAAAACATTCCAGAACTTTCACATTGGGTTCTTTTCCCTATATAGAACACATGCTACAAGACGTTTGTTTGCGTAGAGTTGTCTGGAATGTCTACAGGGCAGGACAGCCTAAGCGGCACAACATGACAGAATCCGTGGATCTGAGTAATCATCTCCGGCCGGTGGACAATACACCAAGATTCCTGTTAACTGGAAGAACTTGCCTTCGCCTGTGATGCAACAAAGACAGCCGTTTCCAATTCTAGCAAATGCAAAACCAAGTTTTAACTCCTCCACAGAGCTAGTCAACTCCACACATGGCCGAATGCTGTATTCATCTCCCATAGCGACCTGTCAGATTTGTTCTCACTCACGAAGAATCAGACACACGGCCTCCTGTTTTTGCTTCCATTACATTCCATCAATGGTTTACCAAGCGGATGGTACATGCTAACAGATACTGATGTGGGTGTTATCGCAACTTGCAGTGTCAAGTGTTTTATCAGGACTGGAAATGATAGCATTTGGTCATGTGTCTAAACTTACTTTACATTTCCAGTGCTTTCACCTAATTGCACAGCTGAATTAGGCAACGATGATCATGGTGGTTCTATTCTTTCATTGAATATCAGGATGCTGAATACTGTTCCTGCTTCCCATGGAATGGAAGAGAACAAGCTTGGGCTGGTCTGGTGCAGCTATGCTCATCCCAAACCGAATTTTTATTTTGCCTCAGTTATCCCATGCTCCAAGGCCAGGTATTCCCCGACACTGTGGAGCAAATAGAGAGATATGTTTTCTCTTGTCTCAGCAAACCATCATCACTCAGCCATGTAAATGAAAGCCAAGAGAAGTTGTTCACTCAAAACCGTAAGATGAAAACATTCCTCTAAGTTGCCATGCCTGGAAACGCTGTGAAAAAGGGCTGTTTTATCACGCAGGGCACATCTGGGGCAGTCACTTATAGGAGACCCTGAAGTTCCATCGCCAGATTTATGGGGAGCTGTGAGAGAGTGACAGCAGTGACTTCCCCATGACTCCATGCTGGACCACTCTTCCAGAGGCAGCCAAAGCTAGGCAGGAACTGTTAAAATGTGGTACAAAAAGATGCAAGTGTGTCAAAGCAAATCTCGAGTGTACACATATGTGCTTCTGTTCAGGACAGTGTAACAGAGAATACGAAAGCAAATCTGATCATATGAGACACTGACAGAGATCATTTAATGTTTTAACATAATACATGATACACCATTGGATTGCTTTTACACGGCATACGCGCGTGCCTTCTATTGTGTGCACTGCGTCTTCATGAAATCTGATGGAACGACGTTTTAGCGGGCGCGCAGGCGAACCTTCCAAAGTGTAACAGAAATTATGAACTGAAGTATAGATGGCATACTTAAGTTTTCATCATAATTTTTCTCGTGTTCTACCCAGTTCTTTGACCTAAAAAACATTTTATATTGTATTTGTTTAATTTGAAGATGTATGTTAGGATATTTCATGTTTTCCATCGGGTTCCTTGACATAAAAACAGGTATAGATAACTAGATCCTGGTAATCGTGGCACGTATAGCCATTTTATGGCAAAGAAATGCGTTTGTGACAGCCAAATTGTGGATTAAATTTTTTGGGCGGGAAGATATTATGATAGATCACATGTGTTCTATACCCGTTCTATGGGGTTCATTGACCTCAAAAACATGTATAGAGACCAAGATCATGGTACTTGGGGCACTTACAGCTGATTTAAGGGCAAAACTGTGTTTTGTGGTGGCCATTTTGAATTTTCAACTTTTTGGTGGGAAGATCGTATCTTATGATATTTGACATGTTTTATTGCATTCTTTGACTTCAAAAACATAGGTATATACACCAAGATCATGGTAATCAGTGCACTTACAGCTGATTTATGGGAAAAAAACATTTTTTCTAGCGGCCATTTTAAATTTTTGATTTTTTGGCGGGAAACGTTGGAGTGACATCTAACCTGTATGATACAGGCGGTTACGGTTCTGCTTCACTACACTAACCGCCTGTACCCCTCGCGTATTCGGCCCGCTTTGCGAACCAAGAAATCATTGCGCCCAATCAGAGAGCTGTAACGGGCCAATCGGCTAATCAGCGAGCAGGCTTTTGACTGACATCATTTCTCAAGTTATTCAAGTTGAATTTATAACTGCAATTAGTGCACGCTTCTGCCAAAGCCATTAACTAGATTTAGTCCAAGATTTTTAGCTCAAATATGGCCAAACCCGGACATTTTTCAAAACAAGCTGAATTTTTCAGGATAGGTTCAGAAAAATGTGTAGAATACCCCCCTTGTGCATTTTCCAGAATCCAAGATGGCGTCCAAAATTTCCACCATTTAGGGTTTTTCCCATAACTCTGGCTCCAGTCGAGCTAGAAACATGACTTAAATCTCTAATTATATGTTTTAATGCACAATGAATCTACTTAGGTACTTTTTGTGAGGTTTCAAGTGATGCAAGTACCTTAATCCAAGATGGCCGCCATATTTAAATACTTTGAAAGGGTCGAAATCTACAGACAGGAATGATGCAAGAATGACAAAGAATTCAAAACAAAACTTTAAACCACCGACTTGGCGAAAACATGTTAACAACACGGGACTTGATCCCGATCACGATAACGATAGTCTCGATAATGATAGTGATAGGCGATCCCTTACACTCTACCCCCGCTAAACATCCCATGGATTTTTCCACAACTTAAACAATATACAATCACTAACAAGTGCTTCCAAACGTACATCATGAACATCGTTGTATATTTAGCCATATACCTAGAAAAGCTACATTCAACTGTTAAAATATCTATCAAAAGATTTAAATATAATCAACCCTTCAAATACTGAAAGCAGCATATGACACGTACACATAATATGGTTACCTGTTTCAAAAATTCAGTGCTCAACAAAATACCCCACTAGCTACAAGTAGTACACAAATGGTATATCAAGCAAAAACAGCACTATATAGACCTAGTGCGCTACAAACATACCTGGTTCTCTCTAAAGTATGCTACCTTCAGAACGACAACTTTCAAACTAAACTTTCGCATACATTTTATACAAAACATCAAGAAATTATGCATATCCCAAACAAAATATTAATGTATTATAATAGCTAGGAGACTTATCCTATTCTCGCTATGAAACCACAAGACATTTGATGGGGTAACCGAAGTGTCTATGAACAGGACCTGACAGTACCATTTGACATCAGTCTTCTGCGTCATCAGTCAGAGCTGTTTCATCATCTATGGGTGCTTCTAGCGCCGGTGCTGTATTGTTGCAGGACTGGCCGATGCATTTGCTGCACATTGATGAGCAGAATAAGGCAAGCTTCTTGCAGCTGCATGTCATGTTGCTGCATCCATCCTGTCTGCATCCACAAG
>NW_014577651.1:159828-165905 GCF_000485595.1 Priapulus caudatus | reverse complement strand
ATCATTACAGGATTGCTGGAGCACAACATGTACACATCTGTTGTAGTGTCTACCCGAGCAACCAACATGACAAGTAGGTCTCTGTCTGTACCAACAAGAACAACCGGTTGCTGCTCAGACTCTGCTAGATCTAACGCTGTTGAGACAATCAGTGTGTCGGCATCTGCCTCTACTTGCTTTACACGTATTCCAGCCATCAACATTTTATCGCGTAGAGCTTTAATGAACTGCAGCCTGGGTTGTAGTAGTAGGCATGTCATCACCGGGTATGATGTCTCTGGAAGTGTTTTTGCTGGCCCGTCGCCTTTGTTCCGCTTCTTTTGTGGATGCCTTACCCCCATATCCGTCAAACACCACGGTTGTTTGAGCTCCGTAATGCCTCAGGATGTACGAAATGTACGACTGATGCACATCAGCATAGGTAGACGGTTTAGGCCAGACAACAGATTGGAGAAAGTGACCGCCATCTAGAACATAGATGCAATTTTTAGGTAGGCTGGTTGGTTGCGTGAATTCATTCAACAGAAGTCCCAAAGAACTATTTGTTGGTTTTCGCATCACACCATCTTGGAAGAGCGAAGGTGGCTGGGGAGCAAGTTCATACGCCAAGAAGAATTTCATCTCTGAGCTGTTGTTCGGGACACATTGATTCACTTGAAGAGTAGAGATGGATTCACCTCTACTTGCTGTCCTCTGACTCGCGCCATCTTCTCTTTGGTACCGATCGTCTTCACTTTGTCATTACAGCGTAGAGTGATGTCGGTGAACCTTTTCCCTGAAATTTCTGATGCTGCCTTTTCACCAATTTCTATAGTATTGTCACAGTTGACAGATGTATCCGCAACGACTCCGGTAGACAATGACACCAGTTGATCAGGTTTATAGCCCGCAAATGGTGGATGTGCTTCCAGCCATACAAGAAACACATCGATGCTTGTTATCTCTCGACTGGGTACTTTGCAACATGTCTTTATGTTGCTCTAATGTACAGGTGTGTACTCCTATGAACTTCTCAAGTGCATCACAGAACGGAACACAGCGAGGTAGTGTATGGACCCATTTAGTCAATGTACTATCGGGGATGCCCCTACCACGTGTCATACCTCCAGAGGCTTTCAGCGACCGCATCAGTAACTGTTCAATGGTCTGATCTGAGAAGTTACCACTCCAGAATGAGTCCCTGCGACAAATGGCGAAGTACCCCTTCTCTGTGAATAGACTGTACTCATCAGTCGGCATGGTTTTCTCCAAATCATCCATCTGTTGTAAATACAACCTGGCAGATTTGGCATAGGGTAGATGTCCTGCAGCATGAAAATGTGGAATCATTTTTCCTCACACAGTAGAGATGGAGCTTCCAGTCCCCTGTCCTTTCAGCTCGAATGAAATGTTGTAGAAGAGCCACTTGTTGGATGTACTGTACCCTTAATCCAAGATGGCCGCCATATTTAAATACTTTGAAAGGGTCGAAATCTACAGACAGGAATGATGCAAGAATGACAAAGAATTCAAAACAAAACTTTAAACCACCGACTTGGCGAAAACATGTTAACAACACGGGACTTGATCCCGATCACGATAACGATAGTCTCGATAATGATAGTGATAGGCGATCCCTTACACTCTACCCCCGCTAAACATCCCATGGATTTTTCCACAACTTAAACAATATACAATCACTAACAAGTGCTTCCAAACGTACATCATGAACATCGTTGTATATTTAGCCATATACCTAGAAAAGCTACATTCAACTGTTAAAATATCTATCAAAAGATTTAAATATAATCAACCCTTCAAATACTGAAAGCAGCATATGACACGTACACATAATATGGTTACCTGTTTCAAAAATTCAGTGCTCAACAAAATACCCCACTAGCTACAAGTAGTACACAAATGGTATATCAAGCAAAAACAGCACTATATAGACCTAGTGCGCTACAAACATACCTGGTTCTCTCTAAAGTATGCTACCTTCAGAACGACAACTTTCAAACTAAACTTTCGCATACATTTTATACAAAACATCAAGAAATTATGCATATCCCAAACAAAATATTAATGTATTATAATAGCTAGGAGACTTATCCTATTCTCGCTATGAAACCACAAGACATTTGATGGGGTAACCGAAGTGTCTATGAACAGGACCTGACAGTACCATTTGACATCAGTCTTCTGCGTCATCAGTCAGAGCTGTTTCATCATCTATGGGTGCTTCTAGCGCCGGTGCTGTATTGTTGCAGGACTGGCCGATGCATTTGCTGCACATTGACGAGCAGAATAAGGCAAGCTTCTTGCAGCTGCATGTCATGTTGCTGCATCCATCCTGTCTGCATCCACAAGACACCATGTTGAGAAGAACGTCCGGTGCAACAAGGATGTCCATTCCAACAGGTGCTAGACTGCCATCTTGAGATCGCCATCCCCATTCAGTAGGAGGCAGGCTGTTGCCCATCCATTCATGAACAGTTAGATATGTCCGGTACAAATGCTGCTTTGCTGCCGCACTTGTTGGTGGTAAGCTTGCGAGTTGAAATGAAGAACTCAATCAGCTGCGGCCTATTGCACGCTTGTATGCAATGTTGCGATATTCATCCAACGTTTCAACTTTGTCTGCTCCATACAGCGCAAGGATGAATGCTTCTCCGGCTTGTTTCACCTCTTTCCAGGATGGTCCGTGGCGCTGCCGTGCTGGTCCGGCCCGATCCGGCCCGATGATGCTTTTTTTCGACCCGGATCGCCACGGATTATAAATTTTACGGTCCGGGGAGATCCTGCCCCATCCGCGGTAATCCGTGGACAGTCCGGCCCCAGTGTGACTTTAGCTTAACACCCCTGACTACGTGATGAGATGGTAAATGAATGGTCGTGATTTTAGGCATTGTCCATAAATATGTTAGGCATACTTTGCATACATTACAATTATTTTAGAGATCTTTTACTAGCCGCTTATGATGACCAACCCTATTGTATCATTGAAGGGACTGGAAGGGGATGAGGAGGATCAGGCTATCAGTATGTTGTCGGACACGACTGCAAAGTTGACATCAGCTGTTCACTCTCTGCCAGAACTCCTGGAACAGAAACGTGTTATTGACATGCACACCACCATTGCAACGGCCATACTAGACCACATTAAGGTCGGTGCTGCCACCTGTCACCCAGGTCGACTTACATGACTTAGGCTAGCAAATTGAAAACCATTCGTACTGACTGTACACGTCAAGTTAATCCAATTTTTTTGTCACAGTCCAAATCCAGGCTTGATCCAATTGATGCAATGTCCTGTTCTGCAACCTGTTTGTAGCTAACTAACAGTTAACCACGTACCTATTACAAATTGTTTGCGTGTATCGCGTAGGAGCGGAAACTTGATGTATACTTTGAAATGGAAGAGAAACTGATGAGTCGATCTCAGCTGGACAAATCTCTGATGGACATCATCACAAATCCAGAAGGTATATTACTGACACATGCAGCACACAAGGTGCATACTGTTCAGGGGCAGGGCGAGAGAGAGAGAGAAATAGAGGGTGGCAGGGAGGGAGAAAGAGAGGGTGGCAGGGAGAGACAGAGAGATAGATAGAGTGGGGGCGGGGAGAGTGTCAGTTCATGGCTTATCTGTCTGACTAGAGTAACTAAACCAGGGCTAGCGTAATAGGTTGTAGAACTTGCAGATTAAGAATCAGAAGCTAAATGTGCAATGGGGCTGAGGTGAACCCTTATAGTTGGATGACCTTCAGATCTTAATAATATTTTTAAATGTAGCCTTGAAAGGGTAGCACATGATCCTAAAGTATTAAGAATAAACTTTTGGCATATCATCTGGAGAAGTCATCTTAAAGCAATGACGTTTGTCACTGAATTATCACAGCTATGAAGCAGTAACTAACATGCAAAATTGGTGCCTTGTAGCAGGCTCAGCTGAGGACAAGATGAGGCTGTTCCTTATTGCACTTCTATGTGGACAGCCAATGACAGAGGCCGAGATAGACCAGTATGCAATGACACTACAGGAAACTGACTGCGACATCGCGCCTCTAAATTATATTCGCAAGTGGAGGTATTACTTTCTCTTCTTACCTTCAGAAATAATGAGGAGTGCTGCCTAGAGTTTGGGAAAGTTGTCTGCACCTATGTCACATATGGGAGTGGAAACGTTTACCTATGCTTACACGGCTACTAGTATATTGTACATCGCAGTCATTCAGAATTAATAGTTTTTGCTTGTTTTCTTGCAGGGCTTACGCAAAGATATCTGCGGCTCCAAGCACATACACCGGTGGTGGTACAAAGACTGTTAGGTATGTAGATAGTATGTTAGGTATAGCTTATGAAACACATTGTTATCAGGTTGATTTCATTGTTGATTTTTAGCTCATCTGACGTAGTCAGGTGCAGCTTGTAGAATCGCATGATTGTCCGTCCGGCCGTCCGTCAACAGTTAGGCACAAATCTTAACCGCTCGACGTACGGTCACGATATTCGGGACGTGGGGTGGTAATCCGAAAACGAGTTGGGATGTCGAGGCTGGGGGTCAAAGGTCAAAGGTCAAGAGGTGTAAAAGAAGGGGGAACATTCCCTCCTTAACTTAAAGGTATAGGGAGGAAATGCAGAATTGCGGCACAAATCTAAACGGCTCGACCTAGGCTATGGTAGTCGGTGTATAGCATCATGGTAGGAAAAGCCATCACTGTGCCGAAATTGGAGGTGACAGGTCAAAGGTCAATGGGGCACAGGGCAGATTTTAGACATTTTCTGAGGACATGGTCTGACGGAGCGATTGGAAAACTTTTTTGTTTCAGCGGTGACCTAGCATTTTTTATGGCTTTGTTGAAAGGACACCGATGTAATGTACATTTATTTTTTTTTCCGCTGAACATGGCGAAGAGTAAGTGACGGATAACCTTTTTGACCCTCAAGAGGAGTTAAACATGGATTTGTTTACTGTTAGAAGAATTTGACTGCCGTGTTTGCTAGTAGAATCTCTACATGCATGGATGTATGAGGCTACAATGTCATAGGTGAAATTTCAAAAGCTAAATTTGTTGAAGAAGGTTCATGCTCCTTAAATCGTATAATTTCTATGGCATTCTGTACTGTCAGTGTGTTACATGTAACTTATGCCACTGCCAGTGGCCACTGCCGTGCATGTGGTGGTGATAGTTACTGTGTAGTTTTTGCCTGCATTAATTAGTTACAGGTGGCAGCTCTCTATTTCAGCCTAAGGCTTGCGTAGGTAAATGGATGAGTGCTTACCTATTCTGTCTTGCAAATAGTTTGTTGGCTACTATGTACGATCGGAGCTTCCATCTTAATCTGAAGACAACTTAAAACGTACGCGCCCGTCTCGTGGCAACTTTCATAACGATCCAACAAACATTCCTTCGGAAGGTTCCTGATACCATCCCTGTGCTTTTAACTGTTTTTGGCATGTATGTGAACACATTTGGAAACAGGGTTTACTAGAATCCCACACCCGTCCACCACAGAGTCACCGGCAGTAAGACGTGAGATGAGCGCTGTCGCTCGCCGAGCACTTGTTTATAAACTTTGAATGGTAAATTGTCATGACATTTTCAGTGGTATCTGTAGAGGGTCGTCTGCAGTATGTATTGTGAAATTGAACTCTGTTTCAGCATGTTTTCCAAACTCATGGCTGACAGCTCGAAGTTTGTCATGGAAGGAGTAAAGAACCTGGTTGTTAAAAAGGCATGTAAGTTAAAGAGTTAAAGAGCATATTGCAAAGTACGACAGGTACACATACCACAGCATACATTTGGTTATAAGTGAGGATTATATCATGTTTTCCTTTACTGACATAGATGTGATCAAACTGACAGTTTTGTTTAGCAAGCAAAAATTGCAAATCTTGACAATTCTTAATATACAATAGTGTGGTACCTAAGTCGGATAGCTCGTTCTGGTACCGGGTGTTCTACCAAGGTAACATAGCCCTATATCTGGCGTCAACACCAGATATTTAATCTATTTGTAGGGTAACATATCAGTTCCTGTTGATGTGCACACACAAAATTCCTATGATTGCTCAAAGCAAATGCCAGCTTGTA